>NW_027139437.1:0-204810 GCF_035084215.1 Heptranchias perlo
TTCAAGCATTACACTATTTTGATTTTTACTAGCATTGGTGAACAGACTGAGGGGGGGGAACAGAGTGAGAACAGGACTTACAAAACAGGAATATAATTAGAGCAGAAATTAGGAGCCAAGGGGGCTAGGAGCAACAGAGTAGTTTAATCGAAACATAAGTAGATAAAGAAGTCCAGGTAAGTGAGGAGGGACAGGAGAGAGCAGCAATACGCAGAGTAAATTACCCTCTCCAACAAGTTTAAAGCACAGGCTTCCTGTGGGGAGGATGAGGGATCGGGCAGGAACATGAGATGCTGGGAAGAGCCCAGGATGCAAACAGTCCCACTCACTGTCAAGGCCCAGTGAGCTCAGGGAAACCCGCCACAATGGGGATGAGCCATGACATGGGGCTTCAGAGTTCGAGTGAGGCTGCTGTCAGTGGGCACAGACACACGGGGGAAGTGGGGGAAGTGGGGGGTCCTGCACCCTATTACCTGAGTCTCTGCCGCGTACAGCGGGACGTCATGGAAAGGAGACAGGAACTGGCCCTGGGCACTGCCTGTAATCGAGAGAGAGAGAGAGGGGGGTCAGACACACAGCAGGAGCACCCCACACCTCCTCCCCTCCCCCACACCTCCTCCCCTCCCCCCACACCCTCCTCCTCCCCCACACCTCCTCCCCTCCCCCACCCTCACTCCCCCCCCCCCCCTCCCCCCCCCCCGCCCCCCCCTCACCCCCCACGCCCCCCCCCCCTCACTCCACTCCCCCCCCTCACTCCACTCCCCCCCCTCACTCACCCCCCCCCCCTCACTCCACTCCCCCCCCCTCACTCCACTCCCCCCCTCACTCCACTCCCCCCCCTCCACTCCACTCCCCCCTCCCCTCACTCCACTCCCCCCCCTCACTCACTCCCCCCCTCACTCCACTCCCCCCCTCACTCCACTCCCCCCTTCCCCCTCACTCCACTCCCTCCCCTCACTCCACTCCCCCCCCCTTCCCCCTCACTCCACTCCCCCCCTACCACTCACTCCAACTCCACCCCCCTTCACCCTCACTCCACTCCCCCCCTTCCCCCTCACTCCACTCCCCCCCCACCCTCACTCCACTCCCCCCCTTCACCCACTCCACTCCCTCCCCCCCTCACCGCACTCCACTCCCCCCCCTCACCTCACTCCACTCCCCCCCTTCGCCCTCACTCCACTCCCCCCCCTCGCCCTCACTCCACTCCCCCCCCCTCGCCCTCACTCCACTCCCCCCCCTCGCCCTCACTCCACTCCCCCCCCTCGCCCTCACTCCACTCCCCCCCCCTCGCCCTCACTCCACTCCCCCCTCACCCTCACTTCACTCCCCCCCCCGCCCCTCACCCTCCCTCACCCTCACTTCACTCCCCCCCGCCCCTCACCCTCACTCCCCCCCGCCCCTCACTCACTCCCCCCCGCCCCTCACCCTCACTCACCCCCCCGCCCCTCACCCTCACTCCCCCCCGCCCCTCACCCTCACTCCACTCCCCCCCCTCACCCTCACTCCACTCCCCCCCCTCACCCTCACTCCACTCCCCCCCTCACCCTCACTTCACTCCCCCCCGCCCCTCACCCTCCCTCACCCTCACTTCACTCCCCCCCGCCCTCACCCTCACTCCCCCCCCCCCTCACTCCACTCCCCCCCCCCCCTCACTCCACTCCCCCCCCCCCTCACTCCACTCCCCCCCCCCCTCACTCCACTCCCCCCCCCCCTCACTCCACTCCCCCCTCACCCCCCCCCCCCCCTCACTCCCCTCCCCCCTCTCTCCCCCCCCCCTCACTCCCCCCCCCCCTCACCCTCACTCCACTCCCCCCCCCTCACCCTCACTCCACTCCCCCCCCTCACCCTCACTCCACCCTCCCCCTCACTCACACTCTCCCCCCCACTCCACTCACACAGATACACCCGGTAGCTCTCGCTGTTCTCGCGGCCCTCGCTCCTCCGTTCGGTACATCCCGCTCGCCTCTCAGTCCGCGACCTCTGACCCCCGGCAACGTGCGCAGCCCAGCCCGGCCCGCCCACCGCCGCACGTCACCTCACCCCCGCCCACCGCTTCACGTCACCTCACCCCGCCCACCGCCGCACGTCACCTCACCCCGCCCATCGCTGCACGTCGCCTCACCCCGCCCACCGCAGCACGTCATCTCACCCCGCCCACCGCCGCACGTCACCTCACCCCGCCCACCGCCGCACGTCACCTCACCCCGCCCACCGCAGCACGTCACCCCACCCCGCCCACCGCTTCACGTCACCTCACCCCGCCCACCGCAGCACGTCAGCCCACCCCGCCCACCGCAGCACGTCACCTCACCCCGCCCAGGGTCACAGGGAATCCCCGCACGGTCCCGCAGGGTCACAGGGAATCCCCGCAGGGTCCCGCAGGGTCACAGGGAATCCCCGCAGGGTCACAGGGAATCCCCGCAGGGTCCCGCAGGGTCACAGGGAATCCCCGCAGGGTCACAGGGAATCCCCGCAGGGTCCCTCAGGATCACAAGGAATCCCCGCTGGGTCCCGCAGAGTCACATGGAATCCTGGCAGGGTCCCGCAGGGTCACAGGGATTCCCCGCAGGGTCCCGCAGAGTCACAGGGAATCCCCGCAGGGTCCCGCAGGGTCACAGGGAATCCCCGCAGGGTCCCGCAGGGCCACAGGGAATCCCCGCAGGGTCACAGGGAATCCCCGCAGGGTCCCGCAGGGTCACAGGGAATCCCCGCAGGGTCCCTCAGGGTCACAGGGAATCCCCGCAGGGTCCCGCAGGGTCACAGGGAATCCCCGCAGGGTCCCGCAGGGTCACAGGGAATCCCCGCAGGGTCACAGGGAATCCCCGCAGGGTCCCGCAGAGTCACAGGGAATCCCCGCAGGGTCCCGCAGGGTCACAGGGAATCCCCGCAGGGTCCCGCAGGGTCACAGGGAATCCCCGCAGGGTCCCGCAGGGTCACAGGGAATCCCCGCAGGGTCCCGCAGGGTCACAGGGAATCCCCGCAGGGTCACAGGGATTCCCCGCAGGGTCCCGCAGGGTCACAGGGAATCCCCGCAGGGTCACAGGGATTCCCCGCAGGGTCCCGCAGGGTCACAGGGAATACCCGCAGGGTCCCGCCGCAGAGTCACAGGGATTCCCCGCAGGGTCCCGCCGCATAGTCACAGGGATTCCCCGCAGGGTCACAGGGATTCCCCGCAGGGTCCCGCAGGGTCACAGGGAATCCCCGCAGGGTCACAGGGATTCCCCGCAGGGTCCCGCAGGGTCACAGGGAATCCCCGCAGGGTCACAGGGATTCCCCGCAGGGTACCGCAGGGTCACAGGGAATCCCGCAGGGTCCCGCAGGGTCACAGGGAATCCCCGCAGGGTCCCTCGGAGTCAGAGGGAATCCCCGCAGGGTCACAGGGATTCCCCGCAGGGTCCCGCAGGGTCACAGGGAATCCCCGCAGTGTCACAGGGATTCCCCGCAGGGTCCCGCAGGGTCACAGGGAATCCCCGCAGGGTCACAGGGATTCCCCGCAGGGTACCGCAGGGTCACAGGGAATCCCGCAGGGTCCCGCAGGGTCACAGGGAATCCCCGCAGGGTCCCTCGGAGTCAGAGGGAATCCCCGCAGGGTCACAGGGATTCCCCGCAGGGTCCCGCAGGGTCACAGGGAATCCCCGCAGTGTCACAGGGATTCCCCGCAGGGTCCCGCAGGGTCACAGGGAATCCCCGCAGGGTCCCGCCGCAGAGTCACAGGGAT
Organism: Heptranchias perlo; assembly: GCF_035084215.1. NCBI lineage: Eukaryota > Metazoa > Chordata > Chondrichthyes > Hexanchiformes > Hexanchidae > Heptranchias > Heptranchias perlo. The sequence goes on from NW_027139437.1 coordinate 3,719, forward strand.
TCCCCGCAGGGACCCGCCGCAGAGTCACAGGGATTCCCCACAGGATCACAGGGAATCCCCGCAGGGTCACAGGGAATCCCCGCAGGGTCACAGGGATTCCCCGCAGGGTCCCGCCGCAGAGTCACAGGGATTCCCCGCAGGGTCCCGCAGGGTCACAGGGATTCCCCGCAGGGTCCCGCAGAGCCACAGACAATCCCCGCAGGGTCCCGTAGGGTCACAGGGATTCCCCGCAGGGTCCCGCAGGGTCACAGGGATTCCCCGCAGGGTCCCGCAGAACAACAGAGAATCCCCGCAGGGTCCCGCAGGGTCACAGGGATTCCCCGCAGGGTCCCGCAGAGTCACAGGGAATCCCCGCAGGGTCCCTCGGAGTCAGAGGGAATCCCTGCAGGGTCCCGCAGAGTCACAGGGATTCCCCGCAGTGTCCCGCAGAGTCACAAGGAATCCCCGCAGGGTCCCGCAGAGTCACAGGGAATCCCCGCAGGGTCCCTCGGAGTCAGAGGGAATCCACGCAGGGTCCCGCAGAGTCACAGGGATTCCCCGCAGGGTCCCGCAGAGTCACAAGGAATCCCCGCAGGGTCCCGCAGAGTCACAGGGATTCCCCGCAGGGACCCGCAGAGTCACAAGGAATCCCCGCAGGGTCCCGCAGAGTCACAGGGAATCCCCGCAGGGTCCCTCGGAGTCAGAGGGAATCCACGCAGGGTCCCGCAGAGTCACAGGGATTCCCCGCAGGGTCCCGCAGAGTCACAAGGAATCCCCGCAGGGTCCCGCAGAGTCACAGGGATTCCCCGCAGGGACCCGCAGAGTCACAAGGAATCCCCGCTGGGTCCCGCAGAGTCACATGGAATCCTGGCAGGGTCCCGCAGGGTCACAGGGATTCCCCGCAGGGTCCCGCAGAGTCACAGGGATTCCCCGCAAGGTCCCGCAGAGTCACAGGGATTCCCCCCAAGGTCCCGCAGAGTCACAGGAATTCCCCGCAGGGTCCCGCAGAGCCACAGGGAATCCCTGCAGGGTCCCGCAGAGTCACAGGGATTCCCCGCAGGGTACCGCAGAGTCACAGGTATTCCCCGCAGGGTCCCGTAGAGTCACAGGGAATCCCAGCAGGATCACACAGAGTCACAGGGATTCCCCGCAAGGTCCCGCAGGGTCACAGGGAATCCCCGCACGGTCCCGCAGGGTCACAGGGAATCCCCGCAGGGTCCCTCGGAGTCAGAGGGAATCCCCGCAGGGTCCCGCAGAGTCACAGGATTCCCCACAGGGACCCGCAGAGTCACAAGGAATCCCCGCTGGGTCCCGCAGAGTCACATGGAATCCCGGCAGGGTCCCGCAGGGTCACAGGGCTTCCCCGCAGGGTCCCGCAGAGTCACAGGGATTCACCGCAAGGTCCCGCAGAGTCACAGGGATTCCCCGCAGGGTCCCGCAGAGTCACAAGCATTCCCCGCAGGGTCCCGCAGAGTCACAGGGATTCCCCGCAGGGTACCGCAGAGTCACAGGGATTCCCCGCAGGGTACCGCAGAGTCACAGGGATTCCCCGCAGGGTCCCGTAGAGTCACAGGGAATCCCAGCAGGATCACACAGAGTCACAGGGATTCCCCGCAAGGTCCCGCAGAGTCACAGTGATTCCCCGCAGGGTCCCGCAGAGTCACAGGGATTCCCCGCAGGGTCCCGCAGAGTCACAGGGATTCCCCGCAGGGTCCCGCAGAGTCACAGTGAATCCACGCAGGGTCACAGGGAATCCCCGCAGGGTCCCGCAGGGCCACAGGGAATCCCCGCACGGTCCCGCAGGGTCACAGGGAATCCCCGCAGGGTCACAGGGAATCCCCGCAGGGTCCCGCAGGGTCACAGGGAATCCCCGCAGGGTCACAGGGAATCCCCGCAGGGTCCCGCAGGGTCACAGGGAATCCCCGCAGGGTCACAGGGAATCCCCGCAGGGTCCCTCAGGATCACAAGGAATCCCCGCTGGGTCACGCAGAGTCACATGGAATCCTGGCAGGGTCCCGCAGGGTCACAGGGATTCCCCGCAGGGTCCCGCAGAGTCACAGGGAATCCCCGCAGGGTCCCGCAGGGTCACAGGGAATCCCCGCAGGGTCCCGCAGGGCCACAGGGAATCCCCGCAGGGTCACAGGGAATCCCCGCAGGGTCACAGGGAATCCCCGCAGGGTCCCGCAGGTTCACAGGGAATACCCGCAGGGTCACAGGGAATCCCCGCAGGGTCCCGCAGAGTCACAGGGAATCCCCGCAGGGTCCCGCAGGGTCACAGGGAATCCCCGCAGGGTCCCGCAGGGTCACAGGGAATCCCCGCAGGGTCCCGCAGGGTCACAGGGAATCCCCGCAGGGTCCCGCAGTGTCACAGGGAATCCCCGCAGGGTCACAGGGATTCCCCGCAGGGTCCCGCAGGGTCACAGGGAATCCCCGCAGGGTCACAGGGATTCCCCGCAGGTTCCCGCAGGGTCACAGGGAATACCCGCAGGGTCCCGCCGCAGAGTCACAGGGATTCCCCGCAGGGTCCCGCCGCATAGTCACAGGGATTCCCCGCAGGGTCACAGGGATTCCCCGCAGGGTCCCGCAGGGTCACAGGGAATCCCCGCAGGGTCACAGGGATTCCCCGCAGGGTCCCACAGGGTCACAGGGAATCCCCGCAGGGTCACAGGGATTCCCCGCAGGGTCCCGCAGGGTCACAGGGAATCCCCGCAGGGTACCGCAGGGTCACAGGGAATCCCGCAGGGTCCCGCAGGGTCACAGGGAATCCCCGCAGGGTCCCTCGGAGTCAGAGGGAATCCCCGCAGGGTCACAGGGATTCCCCGCAGGGTCCCGCAGGGTCACAGGGAATCCCCGCAGTGTCACAGGGATTCCCCGCAGGGTCCCGCAGGGTCACAGGGAATCCCCGCAGGGTCCCGCCGCAGAGTCACAGGGATTACCCGCAGGGACCCGCCGCAGAGTCACAGGGATTCCCCACAGGATCACAGGGAATCCCCGCAGGGTCACAGGGAATCCCCGCAGGGTCACAGGGATTCCCCGCAGGGTCCCGCCGCAGAGTCACAGGGATTCCCCGCAGGGTCCCGCAGGGTCACAGGGATTCCCCGCAGGGTCCCGCAGAGCCACAGACAATCCCCGCAGGGTCCAGTAGGGTCACAGGGATTCCCCGCAGGGTCCCGCAGGGTCACAGGGATTCCCCGCAGGGTCCCGCAGAACAACAGAGAATCCCCGCAGGGTCCCGCAGGGTCACAGGGATTCCCCGCAGGGTCCCGCAGAGTCACAGGGAATCCCCGCAGGGTCCCTCGGAGTCAGAGGGAATCCCTGCAGGGTCCCGCAGAGTCACAGGGATTCCCCGCAGTGTCCCGCAGAGTCACAAGGAATCCCCGCAGGGTCCCGCAGAGTCACAGGGAATCCCCGCAGGGTCCCTCGGAGTCAGAGGGAATCCACGCAGGGTCCCGCAGAGTCACAGGGATTCCCCGCAGGGTCCCGCAGAGTCACAAGGAATCCCCGCAGGGTCCCGCAGAGTCACAGGGATTCCCCGCAGGGACCCGCAGAGTCACAAGGAATCCCCGCAGGGTCCCGCAGAGTCACAGGGAATCCCCGCAGGGTCCCTCGGAGTCAGAGGGAATCCCTGCAGGGTCCCGCAGAGTCACAGGGATTCCCCGCAGTGTCCCGCAGAGTCACAAGGAATCCCCGCAGGGTCCCGCAGAGTCACAGGGAATCCCCGCAGGGTCCCTCGGAGTCAGAGGGAATCCACGCAGGGTCCCGCAGAGTCACAGGGATTCCCCGCAGGGTCCCGCAGAGTCACAAGGAATCCCCGCAGGGTCCCGCAGAGTCACAGGGATTCCCCGCAGGGACCCGCAGAGTCACAAGGAATCCCCGCTGGGTCCCGCAGAGTCACATGGAATCCTGGCAGGGTCCCGCAGGGTCACAGGGATTCCCCGCAGGGTCCCGCAGAGTCACAGGGATTCCCTGCAAGGTCCCGCAGAGTCACAGGGATTCCCCCCAAGGTCCCGCAGAGTCACAGGAATTCCCCGCAGGGTCCCGCAGAGCCACAGGGAATCCCTGCAGGGTCCCGCAGAGTCACAGGGATTCCCCGCAGGGTACCGCAGAGTCACAGGTATTCCCTGCAGGGTCCCGTAGAGTCACAGGGAATCCCAGCAGGATCACACAGAGTCACAGGGATTCCCCGCAAGGTCCCGCAGGGTCACAGGGAATCCCCGCACGGTCCCGCAGGGTCACAGGGAATCCCCGCAGGGTCCCTCGGAGTCAGAGGGAATCCCCGCAGGGTCCCGCAGAGTCACAGGATTCCCCACAGGGACCCGCAGAGTCACAAGGAATCCCCGCTGGGTCCCGCAGAGTCACATGGAATCCCGGCAGGGTCCCGCAGGGTCACAGGGCTTCCCCGCAGGGTCCCGCAGAGTCACAGGGATTCACCGCAAGGTCCCGCAGAGTCACAGGGATTCCCCGCAGGGTCCCGCAGAGTCACAAGCATTCCCCGCAGGGTCCCGCAGAGCCACAGGGAATCCCTGCAGGGTCCCGCAGAGTCACAGGGATTCCCCGCAGGGTACCGCAGAGTCACAGGGATTCCCCGCAGGGTCCCGTAGAGTCACAGGGAATCCCAGCAGGATCACACAGAGTCACAGGGATTCCCCGCAAGGTCCCGCAGAGTCACAGTGATAGCCCGCAGGGTCCCGCAGATTCACAGGGATTCCCCGCAGCGTCCCGCAGAGCCACAGGGAATCCCCGTAGGGTACCGCAGGGTCAGAGGGATTCCCCGCAGGGTCAGAGGGATTCCCCGCAGGGTCCCGCAGGGTCACAGGGAATCCCCGCAGGGTCCCGCAGAGTCACAGGGATTCCCCGCAGGGTCCCGCAGAGTCACAGGGATTCCCCGCAGGGTCCCGCAGAGTCACAGTGAATCCACGCAGGGTCCCGCAGAGACAAAGAGAATCCCCGCAGGGTTCCGCAGGGTCACAGGGATTCCCCGCAGGATCCCGCAGTGTCACAGGGATTCCCCGCAGGGTCCCACAGTGTCACAGGGATTCCCCGCAGGGTCACGCAGAGTCACAGGAAATCCCCGCAGGGTCCCACAGTGTCACAGGGATTCCCCGCAGGGTCCCGCAGAGTCACATGGAATCCCCGCAGGGTCCCACAGAGTCACAGGGAATCCCCGCAGGGTCCCGCAGGGTCACAGGGATTCCCCGCATGGTCACAGGGATTCCCCGCAGAGTCCCACAGAGTCACAGAGATTCCCCGCAGGGTCACGCAGCGTCACAGGGAATCCCCGCAGGGTCCCACAGAGTCACATGGAATCCCCGCAGGGTCCCATAGAGTCACAGGGAATCCTAGCAGGATCCCAAAGAGTCACAGGGATTCCCCACAGGGTCCCACAGACTCACAGGGATTCCCCGCAGGGTCCCACAGAGTCACAGGGATACCCCGCAGTGTCCCGCAGCGTCACAGGGAATCCCCTCAGGGTCCCAGAGAGTCACATGGTATCCCCGCAGGGTCCCATGGAGTCACAGGGAATCGAAGCAGGATACCACAGAGTCACAGGGATTCCCCGCAGGGTCCCACAGAGTCACAGGGATTCCCCGCAGGGTCCCACAGAGTCACAGGGAATCCCCGCAGGGTCCTGCAGGGTCACAGGGATTCCCCGCAGTGTCCCGCAGAGTCACAGTGAATCCACGCAGCGTCCCGCAGAGACACAGAGAATCCCCGCAGGGTCCCGCAGGGTCACAGGGATTCCCCGCAGGCTCCCGCAGTGTCACAGGGATTCCCCGCAGGGTCCCACAGTGTCACAGGGATTCCCCGCAGGGTCACACAGAGTCACAGGAAATCCCCGCATAGTCCCACAGAGTCACAGGGATTCCCCGCAGGGTCCCGCAGAGTCACATGGAATCCCCGCAGGGTCCCACAGAGTCACAGGGAATCCCCGCAGGGTCCCGCAGGGTCACAGGGATTCCCCGCATGGTCACAGGGATTCCCCGCAGAGTCCCACAGAGTCACAGAGATTCCCCGCAGGGTCACGCAGCGTCACAGGGAATCCCCGCAGGGTCCCACAGAGTCACATGGAATCCCCGCTGGTTCCCATAGAGTCACAGGGAATCCTAGCAGGATCCCAAAGAGTCACAGGGATTCCCCACAGGGTCCCACAGACTCACAGGGATTCCTCGCAGGGTCCCACAGAGTCACAGGGATTCCCCGCATGGTCACAGGGATTCCCCGCAGAGTCCCACAGAGTCACAGAGATTCCTCGCAGTGTCCCGCAGCTTCACAGAGAATCTCCTTAGGGTCCCACAGAGTCACATGGTATCCCCGCAGGGTCCTATAGAGTCACAGGGAATCCCTGCAGGGTCCCGCAGGGTCACAGGGATTCCCCGCAGGGTCCCGCAGAGTCACAGGGAATCCCCGCAGGGTCCCACAGAGTCACAGGGATTCCCCGCAGGGTCCCACAGAGTCACAGGGAATCCCCGCAGGGTCCCGCAGGGTCACAGGGATTCCCCGCAGACTCCCACAAAGTCACAGGGATTCCCCGCAGGGTCCCACAGAGTCACATGGAATCCCTGCAGGGTTCCATAGAGTCACAGGGAATCCTAGCAGGATCCCAAAGAGTCACAGGGATTCCCCACAGGGTCCCACAGACTCACAGGGATTCCACGCAGGGTCCCACAGAGTCACAGGGATACCCCGCAGTGTCCCGCAGCGTCACAGGGAATCCCGGCAGGGTCCCGCAGCGTCACAGGGATTCCCCGCAGAGTCCCACAGAGTCACAGGGAATCCCCGCAGGGTCCCGCAGTGTCACAGGGATTCCCACGTAGGGTCCAGCAGGGTCACAGGGATTCCACGCAGAGTCTCACAGACTCACAGGGATTCCCCGCAGAGTCCCACAGAGTCACAGGGAATCCCCGCAGGGTCCCACAGAGTCACATGGAATCCCAGCAGTGTCCCGCAGGGTAACAGTGATTCCCCGCAGGGTCCCGCAGAGCCACAGGGAATCCCTGCAGTGTCCCGCAGAGTCACAGGGATTCCCCGCAGGGTACCGCAGAGTCACAGGGATTCCCCGCAGGGTCCCGTAGAGTCACAGGGAATCCCAGCAGGATCACACAGAGTCACAGGGATTCCCCGCAAGGTCCCGCAGGGTCACAGGGAATCACCGCAGGGTCCCGCAGAGTCACAAGGAATCCCCGCTGGGTCCCGCAGAGTCACATGGAATCCCGGCAGGGTCCCGCAGGGTCACAGGGATTCCCCGCAGGGTCCCGCAGAGTCACAGGGATTCACCGCAAGGTCCCGCAGAGTCACAGGGATTCCCCGCAGGATCCCGCAGAGTCACAAGCATTCCCCGCAGGGTCCCGCAGAGCCACAGGGAATCCCTGCAGGGTCCCACAGAGTCACAGGGAATCCCCGCAGGGTCCCACAGAGTCACATGGAATCCCCGCAGTGTCCCGCAGGGTAACAGTGATTCCCCGCAGGGATCCGCAGAGTCACAGGGAATCCCCACAGGGCCCACAGAGTCACATGGAATCCCCGCAGGGTCCCACAGAGTCACATGGAATCCCCGCAGGGTACCGCAGCGTCACAGGGAATCCCCTCAAGGTCTCACAGAGTCACAGGGAATCCCCGCAGGGTCTCACAGGGAATCTCCGCAGGGTCCCACAGAGTCACAGGGATTCCCCGCAGGGTCCCACAGAGTCACAGGGAATCCCCGCAGGGTCCCACAGAGTCACAGGGACTCCCCCGCAGGGTCACGGGAATTCCCCGCAGGGTCCCACAGAGTCACAGCATCCCGCAGGGTCACAGGAATTCCCCGCAGGGTCCCACAGAGTCACAGAGAATTCCCCGCAGGGTCCCGCAGAGACACAGGGAATCCCCGCAGTGTCCCGCAGGGTAACAGGGATACCCCGCAGGGATCGGCAGAGTCACAGGGAATCCCCACAGGGCCCACAGAGTCACATGGAATCCCCGCAGGGTCCCACAGAGTCACAGGGAATCCCCCGCAGGGTCACAGGAATTCCCTGCACGGTCTCACAGAGTTACAGGGTCCCGCAGGGTCACAGGAATTCCCCGCAGGGTCCCACAGAGACACAGGGAATCCCCGCAGTGTCCCACAGGGTAACAGGGATTCCCCGCAGTGACCCGCAGAGTCACAGGGAATCCCCACAGGGCCCACAGAGTCACATGGAATCCCCAGAGGGTCCCACAGAATCACATGGAATCCCCGCAGGGTCCCACAGAGTCACAGGGATTCCCCGCAGGGTCCCGCAGCGTCACAGGGAATCCCCTCAGGGTCCCACAGAGTCACATGGAATCCCCGCAGAGTCCCGTAGAGTCACAGGGAATCCCAGCAGGATCACACAGAGTCACAGGGATTCCCCGCAAGGTCCCGCAGAGTCACAGGGATTTCCCGCAGGGTCCCACAGAGTCACAGGCATTCCCCGCAGGGTCCCGCAGAGCCACAGGGAATAACTGCAGGGTCCCGCAAGTCACAGGGATTCCCCGCAGGGTCCCGCAGAGTCACAGGGATTCCCCGCAGGGTCCGGCAGAGTCACAGGGATTCCCCGCAGGGTCCCGCAGAGTCACAGAGATTCCCCGCAGGGTTCCGCAAAGCCACAGGGAATCCCCGCAGGGTACCGCAGGGTCACAGGGATTCCCCGCAGGGTCCCGCAGGGTCACAGGGATTCCCCGCAGGGTCCCGCAGAGTCACAGGGATTCCCCGCAGGGTCCCGCAGAGTCACAGGGATTCCCCGCAGGGTCCCGCAGAGTCACAGTGAATCCACGCAGGGTCCCGCAGAAACACAGAGAATCCCCGCAGGGTCCCGCAGAGCCACATGGAATCCCCGCAGGGTCCCCACAGAGTCACAGGGAATCCCCGCAGGGTCACAGGGATTCCCCGCATGGTCACAGGGATTCCCCGCAGAGTCACACAGAGTCACAGGGATTCCCCGCAGGGTCCCGCAGAGTCACATGGAATCCCCGCAGGGTCCCACAGAGACACAGGGAATCCCCGCAGTGTCCCACAGGGTAACAGGGATTCCCCGCAGTGACCCGCAGAGTCACAGGGAATCCCCACAGGGCCCACAGAGTCACATGGAATCCCCAGAGGGTCCCACAGAATCACATGGAATCCCCGCAGGGTCCCACAGAGTCACAGGGATTCCCCGCAGGGTCCCGCAGAGTCACAGTGAATCCACGCAGGGTCCCGCAGAGACACAGAGAATCCCCGCAGGGTTCCGCAGGGTCACAGGGATACCCCGCAGGATCCCGCAGTGTCACAGGGATTCCCCGCAGGGTCCCACAGTGTCACAGGGATTCCCCGCAGGGTCACGCAGAGTCACAGGAAATCCCCGCAGGGTCCCACAGTGTCACAGGGATTCCCCGCAGGGTCCCGCAGAGTCACATGGAATCCCCGCAGGGTCCCACAGAGTCACAGGGAATCCCCGCAGGGTCCTGCAGGGTCACAGGGATTCCCCGCAGTGTCCCGCAGAGTCACAGTGAATCCACGCAGCGTCCCGCAGAGACACAGAGAATCCCCGCAGGGTCCCGCAGGGTCACAGGGATTCCCCGCAGGCTCCCGCAGTGTCACAGGGATTCCCCGCAGGGTCCCACAGTGTCACAGGGATTCCCCGCAGGGTCACACAGAGTCACAGGAAATCCCCGCATAGTCCCACAGAGTCACAGGGATTCCCCGCAGGGTCCCGCAGAGTCACATGGAATCCCCGCAGGGTCCCACAGAGTCACAGGGAATCCCCGCAGGGTCCCGCAGGGTCACAGGGATTCCCCGCATGGTCACAGGGATTCCCCGCAGAGTCCCACAGAGTCACAGAGATTCCCCGCAGGGTCACGCAGCGTCACAGGGAATCCCCGCAGGGTCCCACAGAGTCACATGGAATCCCCGCTGGTTCCCATAGAGTCACAGGGAATCCTAGCAGGATCCCAAAGAGTCACAGGGATTCCCCACAGGGTCCCACAGACTCACAGGGATTCCTCGCAGGGTCCCACAGAGTCACAGGGATTCCCCGCATGGTCACAGGGATTCCCCGCAGAGTCCCACAGAGTCACAGAGATTCCTCGCAGTGTCCCGCAGCGTCACAGAGAATCTCCTTAGGGTCCCACAGAGTCACATGGTATCCCCGCAGGGTCCTATAGAGTCACAGGGAATCCCTGCAGGGTCCCGCAGGGTCACAGGGATTCCCCGCAGGGTCCCGCAGAGTCACAGGGAATCCCCGCAGGGTCCCACAGAGTCACAGGGATTCCCCGCAGGGTCCCACAGAGTCACAGGGAATCCCCGCAGGGTCCCGCAGTGTCACAGGGATTCCCCGCAGACTCCCACAAAGTCACAGGGGTTCCCCGCAGGGTCCCACAGAGTCACATGGAATCCCTGCAGGGTTCCATAGAGTCACAGGGAATCCTAGCAGGATCCCAAAGAGTCACAGGGATTCCCCACAGGGTCCCACAGACTCACAGGGATTCCACGCAGGGTCCCACAGAGTCACAGGGAATCCCGGCAGGGTCCTGCAGCGTCACAGGGATTCCCCGCAGAGTCCCACAGAGTCACAGGGAATCCCCGCAGGGTCCCGCAGTGTCACAGGGATTCCCACGTAGGGTCCAGCAGGGTCACAGGGATTCCACGCAGAGTCTCACAGACTCACAGGGATTCCCCGCAGAGTCCCACAGAGTCACAGGGAATCCCCGCAGGGTCCGACAGAGTCACATGGAATCCCCGCAGTGTCCCGCAGGGTAACAGTGATTCCCCGCAGGGTCCCGCAGAGCCACAGGGAATCCCTGCAGTGTCCCGCAGAGTCACAGGGATTCCCCGCAGGGTACCGCAGAGTCACAGGGATTCCCCGCAGGGTCCCGTAGAGTCACAGGGAATCCCAGCAGGATCACACAGAGTCACAGGGATTCCCCGCAAGGTCCCGCAGGGTCACAGGGAATCACCGCAGGGTCCCGCAGAGTCACAAGGAATCCCCGCTGGGTCCCGCAGAGTCACATGGAATCCCGGCAGGGTCCCGCAGGGTCACAGGGATTCCCCGCAGGGTCCCGCAGAGTCACAGGGATTCACCGCAAGGTCCCGCAGAGTCACAGGGATTCCCCGCAGGATCCCGCAGAGTCACAAGCATTCCCCGCAGGGTCCCGCAGAGCCACAGGGAATCCCTGCAGGGTCCCACAGAGTCACAGGGAATCCCCGCAGGGTCCCACAGAGTCACATGGAATCCCCGCAGTGTCCCGCAGGGTAACAGTGATTCCCCGCAGGGATCCGCAGAGTCACAGGGAATCCCCACAGGGCCCACAGAGTCACATGGAATCCCCGCAGGGTCCCACAGAGTCACATGGAATCCCCGCAGGGTATCGCAGCGTCACAGGGAATCCCCTCAAGGTCTCACAGAGTCACAGGGAATCCCCGCAGGGTCTCACAGGGAATCTCCGCAGGGTCCCACAGAGTCACAGGGATTCCCCGCAGGGTCCCACAGAGTCACAGGGAATCCCCGCAGGGTCCCACAGAGTCACAGGGACTCCCCCGCAGGGTCACGGGAATTCCCCGCAGGGTCCCACAGAGTCACAGCGTCCCGCAGGGTCACAGGAATTCCCCGCAGGGTCCCACAGAGTCACAGAGAATTCCCCGCAGGGTCCCGCAGAGACACAGGGAATCCCCGCAGTGTCCCGCAGGGTAACAGGGATACCCCGCAGGGATCGGCAGAGTCACAGGGAATCCCCACAGGGCCCACAGAGTCACATGGAATCCCCGCAGGGTCCCACAGAGTCACAGGGAATCCTCCGCAGGGTCACAGGAATTCCCTGCACGGTCTCACAGATTTACAGGGTCCCGCAGGGTCACAGGAATTCCCCGCAGGGTCCCACAGAGACACAGGGAATCCCCGCAGTGTCCCACAGGGTAACAGGGATTCCCCGCAGTGACCCGCAGAGTCACAGGGAATCCCCACAGGGCCCACAGAGTCACATGGAATCCCCAGAGGGTCCCACAGAATCACATGGAATCCCCGCAGGGTCCCACAGAGTCACAGGGATTCCCCGCAGGGTCCCGAAGCGTCACAGGGAATCCCCTCAGGGTCCCACAGAGTCACATGGAATCCCCGCAGGGTCCCGTAGAGTCACAGGGATTCCCCGCAGGGTCCCGCAGAGTCACAGGGATTCCCCGCAGGGTCCCGCAGAGTCACAGGGATTCCCCGCAGGGTCCCGCAGGGTCACAGAGATTCCCCGCAGGGTTCCGCAAAGCCACAGGGAATCCCCGCAGGGTACCGCAGGGTCACAGGGATTCCCCGCAGGGTCCCGCAGAGTCACAGGGATTCCCCGCAGGGTCCCGCAGAGTCACAGGGATTCCCCGCAGGGTCCCGCAGAGTCACAGTGAATCCACGCAGGGTCCCGCAGAAACACAGAGAATCCCCGCAGGGTCCCGCAGAGCCACATGGAATCCCCGCAGGGTCCCCACAGAGTCACAGGGAATCCCCGCAGGGTCACAGGGATTCCCCGCATGTTCACAGGGATTCCCCGCAGAGTCACACAGAGTCACAGGGATTCCCCGCAGGGTCCCGCAGAGTCACATGGAATCCCCGCAGGGTCCCACAGAGACACAGGGAATCCCCGCAGTGTCCCACAGGGTAACAAGGATTCCCCGCAGTGACCCGCAGAGTCACAGGGAATCCCCACAGGGCCCACAGAGTCACATGGAATCCCCAGAGGGTCCCACAGAATCACATGGAATCCCCGCAGGGTCCCACAGAGTCACAGGGATTCCCCGCAGGGTCCGGCAGAGTCACAGGGATTCCCCGCAGGGTCCCGCAGAGTCACAGAGATTCCCCGCAGGGTCCCGCAAAGCCACAGGGAATCCCCGCAGGGTACCGCAGGGTCACAGGGATTCCCCGCAGGGTCCCGCAGGGTCACAGGGATTCCCCGCAGGGTCCCGCAGAGTCACAGGGATTCCCCGCAGGGTCCCGCAGAGTCACAGTGAATCCACGCAGGGTCCCGCAGAAACACAGAGAATCGCCGCAGGGTCCCGCAGAGTCACATGGAATCCCCGCAGGGTCCCCACAGAGTCACAGGGAATCCCCGCAGGGTCACAGGGATTCCCCGCATGGTCACAGGGATTCCCCGCAGAGTCACACAGAGTCACAGGGATTCCCCGCAGGGTCCCGCAGAGTCACATGGAATCCCCGCAGGGTCCCACAGACTCACAGGGATTCCCCGCAGGGTCCCAAAGAGTCACATGGAATCCCCGTAGGATCCCACAGAGTCACAGAGAATCCCCGCAGGGTCCCGCAGGGTCACAGGGATTCCCCGTAGGGTCCTGCATGGTCACAGGGATTCCCCGCAGAGTCCCACAGACTCACAGGGATTCCCCGCAGGGTCCCACAGAGTCACAGGGAATCCCCGCAGGGTCCCGCAGAGTCACAGGGAATACGAGCAGGATCCCACAGAGTCACAGGGATTCCCCGCAGGGTCCCACAGAATCACAGGGATTTCCCGCAGGGTCCCACAGAGTCACAGGGTATCCCCGCAGGGTCCCATAGAGTCACATGGAATCCCTGCAGGGACCATCAGAGTCACAGAGATTCCCCGCAAGGTCCCACAGAGTCACAGGGATTCCCCGCAGGGACCTTCAGAGTCACAGAGATTCCCCGCAGGGCCCACAGAGTCACAGGGATTCCCCGCAGAATAACAGGGAATCTCTGCAGGGACCCTCAGTGTCACAGGGATTCCCCGCAGGGTCCCGCAGAGTCACAGGGATACCCCGCAGGGTCCCGCAGAGTCATAGGGTATTCCCTCAGGTTCCCGCAGAGTCATAGGGAATCCCCTCAGGGTCCCACAGACTCACAGGGATTCCCCGCAGGGTCCCGCAGAGTCACAGGGATTCCCCGCTGGGTCCCGCAGAGTCACAGGGATTCCCCGCAGGGTCCCGCAGAGTCACAGAGAATCCCCGCAGGGTCCCGCAGAGACACAGAGAATCCCCGCAGGGTCCCGCAGCGTCATAGGGATTCCCCGCAGGGTCCCACAGATTCACAGGGAATCCACGCAGGGTCCCGCAGGGTCACAGGGATTCCCCGCAGAGTCCCACAGAGTCACAGGGATTCCCCGCAGGGTCCCACAGAGTCACATGGAATCCCTGCAGGGTTCCATCGAGTCACAGGGATTCCCCGCAGTGTCCCATGGAGTCACATGGAATCCCCGCAGTGTCCCATGGAGTCACAGGGATTCCCCACAGGGTCCCACAGACTCACAGGGATTCCACGCAGGGTCCCACAGAGTCACAGGGATACCCCGCAGTGTCCCGCAGCGTCACAGGGAATCCCGGCAGGGTCCCGCAGCGTCACAGGGATTCCCCGCAGAGTCCCACAGAGTCACAGGGAATCCCCGCAGGGTCCCGCAGTGTCACAGGGATTCCCACGTAGGGTCCAGCAGGGTCACAGGGATTCCACGCAGAGTCTCACAGACTCACAGGGATTCCCCGCAGAGTCCCACAGAGTCACAGGGAATCCCCGCAGGGTCCCACAGAGTCACATGGAATCCCCGCAGTGTCCCGCAGGGTAACAGTGATTCCCCCCAGGGTCCCGCAGAGTCACAGGCATTCCCCGCAGGGTCCCGCAGAGCCACAGGGAATCCCTGCAGTGTCGCGCAGAGTCACAGGGATTCCCCGCAGGGTACCGCAGAGTCACAGGGATTCCCCGCAGGGTCCCGTAGAGTCACAGGGAATCCCAGCAGGATCACACAGAGTCACAGGGATTCCCCGCAAGGTCCCGCAGGGTCACAGGGAATCACCGCAGGGTCCCGCAGAGTCACAAGGAATCCCCGCTGGGTCCCGCAGAGTCACATGGAAACCCGGCAGGGTCCCGCAGGGTCACAGGGATTCCCCGCAGGGTCCCGCAGAGTCACAGGGATTCACCGCAAGGTCCCGCAGAGTCACAGGGATTCCCCGCAGGATCCCGCAGAGTCACAAGCATTCCCCGCAGGGTCCCGCAGATCCACAGGGAATCCCTGCAGGGTCCCACAGAGTCACAGGGAATCCCCGCAGGGTCCCACAGAGTCACATGGAATCCCCGCAGTGTCCCGCAGGGTAACAGTGATTCCCCGCAGGGATCCGCAGAGTCACAGGGAATCCCCACAGGGCCCACAGAGTCACATGGAATCCCCGCAGGGTCCCACAGAATCACATGGAATCCCCGCAGGGTACCGCAGCGTCACAGGGAATCCCCTCAAGGTCTCACAGAGTCACAGGGAATCCCCGCAGGGTCTCACAGGGAATCTCCGCAGGGTCCCACAGAGTCACAGGGATTCCCCGCAGGGTCCCACAGAGTCACAGGGAATCCCCGCAGGGTCCCACAGAGTCACAGGGACTCCCCCGCAGGGTCACGGGAATTCCCCGCAGGGTCCCACAGAGTCACAGCGTCCCGCAGGGTCACAGGAATTCCCCGCAGGGTCCCACAGATTCACAGGGAATTCCCCGCAGGGTCCCGCAGAGACACAGGGAATCCCCGCAGTGTCCCGCAGGGTAACAGGGATACCCCGCAGCGATCGGCAGAGTCACAGGGAATCCCCACAGGGCCCACAGAGTCACATGGAATCCCCGCAGGGTCCCACAGAGTCACAGGGAATCCCCCGCAGGGTCACAGGAATTCCCTGCACGGTCTCACAGAGTTACAGGGTCCCGCAGGGTCACAGGAATTCCACGCAGGGTCCCACAGAGACACAGGGAATCCCCGCAGTGTCCCACAGGGTAATAGGGATTCCCCGCAGTGACCCGCAGAGTCACAGGGAATCCCCAGAGGGTCCCACAGAATCACATGGAATCCCCGCAGGGTCCCACAGAGTCACAGGGATTCCCCGCAGGGTCCCGCAGCGTCACAGGGAATCCCCTCAGGGTCCCACAGAGTCACATGGAATCCCCGCAGGGTCCCGTAGAGTCACAGGGAATCCCAGCAGGATCACACAGAGTCACAGGGATTCCCCGCAGGGTCCCGCAGAGTCACAGGGATTCCCCGCAGGGTCCCACAGAGTCACAGGCATTCCCCGCAGGGTCCCGCAGAGCCACAGGGAATAACTGCAGGGTCCCGCAAGTCACAGGGATTCCCCGCAGGGTCCCGCAGAGTCACAGGGATTCCCCGCAGGGTCCGGCAGAGTCACAGGGATTCCCCGCAGGGTCCCGCAGAGTCACAGAGATTCCCCGCAGGGTCCCGCAAAACCACAGGGAATCCCCGCAGGGTACCGCAGGGTCACAGGGATTCCCCGCAGGGTCCCGCAGAGTCACAGGGATTCCCCGCAGGGTCCCGCAGAGTCACAGTGAATCCACGCAGGGTCCCGCAGAAACACAGAGAATCCCCGCAGGGTCCCGCAGAGTCACATGGAATCCCCGCAGGGTCCCCACAGAGTCACAGGGAATCCCCGCAGGGTCACAGGGATTCCCCGCATGGTCACAGGGATTCCCCGCAGAGTCACACAGAGTCACAGGGATTCCCCGCAGGGTCCCGCAGAGTCACATGGAATCCCCGCAGGGTCCCACAGACTCACAGGGATTCCCCGCAGGGTCCCAAAGAGTCACATGGAATCCCCGTAGGATCCCACAGAGTCACAGAGAATCCCCGCAGGGTCCCGCAGGGTCACAGGGATTCCCCGTAGGGTCCTGCATGGTCACAGGGATTCCCCGCAGAGTCCCACAGACTCACAGGGATTCCCCGCAGGGTCCCACAGAGTCACAGGGAATCCCCGCAGGGTCCCGCAGAGTCACAGGGAATACGAGCAGGATCCCACAGAGTCACAGCGATTCCACGCAGGGTCCCACAGAGTCACAGGGATTTCCCGCAGGGTCCCACAGAGTCACAGGGAATCCCCGCAGGGTCCCATAGAGTCACATGGAATCCCTGCAGGGACCATCAGAGTCACAGAGATTCCCCGCAAGGTCCCACAG
Source organism: Heptranchias perlo (assembly GCF_035084215.1). Taxonomy (NCBI): domain Eukaryota; kingdom Metazoa; phylum Chordata; class Chondrichthyes; order Hexanchiformes; family Hexanchidae; genus Heptranchias; species Heptranchias perlo. The sequence goes on from NW_027139437.1 coordinate 20,607, forward strand.
AGTCACAGGGATTCCCCGCAGGGACCTTCAGAGTCACAGAGATTCCCCGCAGGGCCCACAGAGTCACAGGGATTCCCCGCAGAATAACAGGGAATCTCTGCAGGGACCCTCAGTGTCAACAGGGATTCCCCGCAGGGTCCCGCAGAGTCACAGGGATTCCCCGCAGGGTCCCGCAGAGTCATAGGGTATTCCCTCAGGTTCCCGCAGAGTCATAGGGAATCCCCTCAGGGTCCCACAGACTCACAGGGATTCCCCGCAGGGTCCCGCAGAGTCACAGGGATTCCCCGCTGGGTCCCGCAGAGTCACAGGGATTCCCCGCAGGGTCCCGCAGAGTCACAGAGAATCCCCGCAGGGTCCCGCAGAGACACAGAGAATCCCCGCAGGGTCCCGCAGCGTCATCGGGATTCCCCGCAGGGTCCCACAGATTCACAGGGAATCCCCGCAGGGTCCCGCAGGGTCACAGGGATTCCCCGCAGGGTCCCACAGAGTCACATGGAATCCCCGCAGTGTCCCATGGAGTCACATGGAATCCCCGCAGTGTCCCATGGAGTCACAGGGATTCCCCACAGGGTCCCACAGATTCACAGGGATTCCACGCAGGGTCCCACAGAGTCACAGGGATTCCATGCAGGGTCCCACAGAGTCACATGGAATCCCCGCAGGGTCCAACAGAGTCACATGGAATCCCGGCAGGGTCCCGCAGCGTCACAGGGATTCCCCGCAGGGTCCCACAGAGTCACAGGAAATCCCCGCAGGGACCCGAAGTGTCACAGGGATTCCCCGTAGGGTCCAGCAGGGTCACAGGGATTCCCCGCAGAGTCCCACCGACTCACAGGGATTCCCCGCACGGTCCCACAGAGTCACATGGAATCCCGGCAGGGTCCCGCAGCGTCACAGGGATTCCCCGCAGGGTCCCACAGAGTCACAGGGAATCCCCGCAGGGTCCCACAGTGTCACAGGGATTCCCCGTAGGGTCCAGCAGGGTCACAGGAGTTCCCCGCAGAGTCCCACAGACTCACAGGGAATCCCCGCAGGGTCCCGCAGTGTCACAGGGATTCCCCGTAGGGTCCAGCAGGGTCACAGGGATTCCCCGCAGAGTCCCACAGACTCACAGGGATTCCCCGCAAGGTCCCGCAGGGTCACAGGGAATCCCCGCAGGGTCCCTCGGAGTCAGAGGGAATCCCCGCAGGGTCCCGCAGAGTCACAGGGATTCCCCGCAGGGACCTGCAGAGTCACAAGGAATCCCCGCTGGGTCCCGCAGAGTCACAGGGATTCCCCGCAGGGACCTGCAGAGTCACAAGGAATCCCCGCTGGGTCCCGCAGAGTCACATGGAATCCCGGCAGGGTCCCGCAGGGTCACAGGGATTCCCCGCAGTGTCCCGCAGAGTCACAGCGATTCACCGCAAGGTCCCGCAGAGTCACAGGGATTCCCCGCAGGGTCCCGCAGAGTCACAAGCATTCCCCGCAGGGTCCCGCAGATCCACAGGGAATCCCTGCAGGGTCCCGCAGAGTCACAGGGATTCCCCGCAGGGTACCGCAGAGTCACAGGGATTCCCCGCAGGGTCCCGTAGAGTCACAGGGAATCCCAGCAGGATCACACAGAGTCACAGGGATTCCCCGCAAGGTCCCGCAGAGTCACAGGGATTCCCCGCAGGGTCCCGCAGAGTCACAGGGATTCCCCGCAGGGTCCCGCAGAGTCACAGGGATTCCCCGCTGGGTCCCGCAGAGCCACAGGGAATCCCCGCAGGGTACCGCAGGATCACAGGGATTCCCCGCAGGGTCCCGCAGTGTCAGAGGGATTCCCCGCAGGGTCCCGCAGGGTCACAGGGAATCCCCGCAGGGTCCCGCAGAGTCACAGGGATTCCCCGCAGGGTCCCGCAGAGTCACAGTGAATCCACGCAGGGTCACGCAGAGAAACAGAGAATCCCCGCAGGGTTCCGCAGGGTCACAGGGATTCCCCGCAGGCTCCCGCAGTGTCACAGGGATTCCCCGCAGGGTCCCACAGTGTCACAGGGATTCCCCGCAGGGTCACGCAGAGTCACAGGAAATCCCCGCAGGTTCCCACAGTGTCACAGGGATTCCCCGCAGGGTCCCGCAGAGTCACATGGAATCCCCGCAGGGTCCCACAGAGTCACAGGGAATCCCCGCAGGGTCCCGCAGGGTCACAGGGATTCCCCGCATGGTCACAGGGATTCCCCGCAGAGTCCCACAGAGTCACAGAGATTCCCCGCAGGGTCAGGCAGCGTCACAGGGAATCCCCGCAGGGTCCCACAGAGTCACATGGAATCCCCGCAGGGTCCCATAGAGTCACAGGGAATCCTAGCAGGATCCCAAAGAGTCACAGCGATTCCCCACAGGGTCCCACAGACTCACAGGGATTCCCCGCAGGGTCCCACAGAGTCACAGGGATACCCCGCAGTGTCCCGCAGCGTCACAGGGAATCTCCTCAGGGTCCCACAGAGTCACATGGTATCCCCGCAGGGTCCCATGGAGTCACAGGGAATCGAAGCAGGATACCACAGAGTCACAGGGATTCCCCGCAGGGTCCCACAGAGTCACAGGGATTCCCCGCAGGGTCCCACAGAGTCACAGGGAATCCCCGCAGGGTCCCGCAGGGTCACAGGGATTCCCCGCAGAATCCCGCAGAGTCACAGGGATTCCCCGCAGGGTCCCGCAGAGTCACAGGGATTCCCCGCAGTGTCCCGCAGAGTCACAGTGAATCCACGCAGGGTCCCGCAGAGACACAGAGAATCCCCGCAGGGTCCCGCAGGGTCACAGGGATTCCCCGCAGGCTCCCGCAGTGTCACAGGGATTCCCCGCAGGGTCCCACAGTGTCACAGGGATTCCCCGCAGGGTCACGCAGAGTCACAGGAAATCCCCGCATAGTCCCACAGAGTCACAGGGATTCCCCGCAGGGTCCCGCAGAGTCACAGGGAATCCCCGCAGGGTCCCGCAGGGTCACAGGGATTCCCCGCATGGTCACAGGGATTCCCCGCAGAGTCCCACAGAGTCACAGATATTCCCCGCAGGGTCACGCAGCGTCACAGGGAATCCCCGCAGGGTCCCACAGAGTCACATGGAATCCCCGCTGGTTCCCATAGAGTCACAGGGAATCCTAGCAGGATCCCAAAGAGTCACAGGGATTCCCCACAGGGTCCCACAGACTCACAGGGATTCCTCGCAGGGTCCCACAGAGTCACAGGGATTCCCCGCATGGTCACAGGGATTCCCCGCAGAGTCCCACAGAGTCACAGAGATTCCTCGCAGTGTCCCGCAGCGTCACAGGGAATCCCCTCAGGGTCCCACAGAGTCACATGGTATCCCCGCAGGGTCCCATGGAGTCACAGGGAATCGAAGCAGGATACCACAGAGTCACAGGGATTCCCCGCAGGGTCCCACAGAGTCACAGGGAATCCCTGCAGGGTCCCGCAGGGTCACAGGGATTCCCCGCAGGGTCACGCAGAGTCACAGGGAATCCCCGCAGGGTCCCACAGAGTCACAGGGATTCCCCGCAGGGTCCCAAAGAGTCACATGGATTCCCCGCGGGGTCCCACAGAGTCACAGGGAATCCCCGCAGTGTCCCGCAGGGTCACAGGGATTCCCCGCAGACTCCCACAAAGTCACAGGGATTCCCCGCAGGGTCCCACAGAGTCACATGGAATCCCTGCAGGGTTCCATAGAGTCACAGGGAATCCTAGCAGGATCCCAAAGAGTCACAGCGATTCCCCACAGGGTCCCACAGACTCACAGGGATTCCCCGCAGGGTCCCACAGAGTCACAGGGATACCCCGCAGTGTCCCGCAGCGTCACAGGGAATCTCCTCAGGGTCCCACAGAGTCACATGGTATCCCCGCAGGGTCCCATGGAGTCACAGGGAATCGAAGCAGGATACCACAGAGTCACAGGGATTCCCCGCAGGGTCCCACAGAGTCACAGGGAATCCCCGCAGGGTCCCGCAGGGTCACAGGGATTCCCCGCAGAATCCCGCAGAGTCACAGGGATTCCCCGCAGGGTCCCGCAGAGTCACAGGGATTCCCCGCAGTGTCCCGCAGAGTCACAGTGAATCCACGCAGGGTCCCGCAGAGACACAGAGAATCCCCGCAGGGTCCCGCAGGGTCACAGGGATTCCCCGCAGGCTCCCGCAGTGTCACAGGGATTCCCCGCAGGGTCCCACAGTGTCACAGGGATTCCCCGCAGGGTCACGCAGAGTCACAGGAAATCCCCGCATAGTCCCACAGAGTCACAGGGATTCCCCGCAGGGTCCCGCAGAGTCACAGGGAATCCCCGCAGGGTCCCGCAGGGTCACAGGGATTCCCCGCATGGTCACAGGGATTCCCCGCAGGGTCACGCAGCGTCACAGGGAATCCCCGCAGGGTCCCACAGAGTCACATGGAATCCCCGCTGGTTCCCATAGAGTCACAGGGAATCCTAGCAGGATCCCAAAGAGTCACAGGGATTCCCCACAGGGTCCCACAGACTCACAGGGATTCCTCGCAGGGTCCCACAGAGTCACAGGGATTCCCCGCATGGTCACAGGGATTCCCCGCAGAGTCCCACAGAGTCACAGAGATTCCTCGCAGTGTCCCGCAGCGTCACAGGGAATCCCCTCAGGGTCCCACAGAGTCACATGGTATCCCCGCAGGGTCCCATGGAGTCACAGGGAATCGAAGCAGGATACCACAGAGTCACAGGGATTCCCCGCAGGGTCCCACAGAGTCACAGGGAATCCCTGCAGGGTCCCGCAGGGTCACAGGGATTCCCCGCAGGGTCCCGCAGAGTCACAGGGAATCCCCGCAGGGTCCCACAGAGTCACAGGGATTCCCCGCAGGGTCCCAAAGAGTCACATGGATTCCCCGCAGGGTCCCACAGAGTCACAGGGAATCCCCGCAGGGTCCCGCAGGGTCACAGGGATTCCCCGCAGACTCCCACAAAGTCACAGGGATTCCCCGCAGGGTCCCACAGAGTCACATGGAATCCCTGCAGGGTTCCATAGAGTCACAGGGAATCCTAGCAGGATCCCAAAGAGTCACAGGGATTCCCCACAGGGTCCCACAGACTCACAGGGATTCCACGCAGGGTCCCACAGAGTCACAGGGATACCCCGCAGTGTCCCGCAGCGTCACAGGGAATCCCGGCAGGGTCCCGCAGCGTCACAGGGATTCCCCGCAGAGTCCCACAGAGTCACAGGGAATCCCCGCAGGGTCCCGCAGTGTCACAGGGATTCCCACGTAGGGTCCAGCAGGGTCACAGGGATTCCACGCAGAGTCTCACAGACTCACAGGGATTCCCCGCAGAGTCCCAGAGAGTCACAGGGAATCCCAGCAGGGTCCCACAGAGTCACATGGAATCCCCGCAGTGTCCCGCAGGGTAACAGTGATTCCCCCCAGTGTCCCGCAGAGTCACAGGCATTCCCCGCAGGGTCCCGCAGAGCCACAGGGCATCCCTGCAGTGTCCCGCAGAGTCACAGGGATTCCCCGCAGGGTACCGCAGAGTCACAGGGATTCCCCGCAGGGTCCCGTAGAGTCACAGGGAATCCCAGCAGGATCACACAGAGTCACAGGGATTCCCCGCAAGGTCCCGCAGGGTCACAGGGAATCACCGCAGGGTCCCGCAGAGTCACAAGGAATCCCCGCTGGGTCCCGCAGAGTCACATGGAATCCCGGCAGGGTCCCGCAGGGTCACAGGGATTCCCCGCAGGGTCCCGCAGATTCACAGGGATTCACCGCAAGGTCCCGCAGAGTCACAGGGATTCCCCGCAGGGTCCCGCAGAGTCACAAGCATTCCCCGCAGGGTCCCGCAGAGCCACAGGGAATCCCTGCAGGGTCCCACAGAGTCACAGGGAATCCCCGCAGGGTCCCACAGAGTCACATGGAATCCCCGCAGTGTCCCGCAGGGTAACAGTGATTCCCCGCAGGGATCCGCAGAGTCACAGGGAATCCCCACAGGGCCCACAGAGTCACATGGAATCCCCGCAGGGTCCCACAGAGTCACATGGAATCCCCGCAGGGTACCGCAGCGTCACAGGGAATCCCCTCAAGGTCTCACAGAGTCACAGGGAATCCCCGCAGGGTCTCACAGGGAATCTCCGCAGGGTCCCACAGAGTCACAGGGATTCCCCGCAGGGTCCCACAGAGTCACAGGGAATCCCCGCAGGGTCCCACAGAGTCACAGGGACTCCCCCGCAGGGTCACGGGAATTCCCCGCAGGGTCCCGCAGAGACACAGGGAATCCCCGCAGTGTCCCGCAGGGTAACAGGGATACCCCGCAGCGATCGGCAGAGTCACAGGGAATCCCCACAGGGCCCACAGAGTCACATGGAATCCCCGCAGGGTCCCACAGAGTCACAGGGAATCCCCCGCAGGGTCACAGGAATTCCCTGCACGGTCTCACAGAGTTACAGGGTCCCGCAGGGTCACAGGAATTCCCCGCAGGGTCCCACAGAGACACAGGGAATCCCCGCAGTGTCCCACAGGGTAACAGGGATTCCCCGCAGTGACCCGCAGAGTCACAGGGAATCCCCACAGGGCCCACAGAGTCACATGGAATCCCCAGAGGGTCCCACAGAATCACATGGAATCCCCGCAGGGTCACACAGAGTCACAGGGATTCCCCGCAGGGTCCCGCAGCGTCACAGGGAATCCCCTCAGGGTCCCACAGAGTCACATGGAATCCCCGCAGGGTCCCGTAGAGTCACAGGGAATCCCAGCAGGATCACACAGAGTCACAGGGATTCCCCGCAAGGTCCCGCAGAGTCACAGGGATTCCCCGCAGGGTCCCACAGAGTCACAGGCATTCCCCGCAGGCTCCCGCAGAGCCACAGGGAATAACTGCAGGGTCCCGCAAGTCACAGGGATTCCCCGCAGGGTCCCGCAGAGTCACAGGGATTCCCCGCAGGGTCCGGCAGAGTCACAGGGATTCCCCGCAGGGTCCCGCAGAGTCACAGAGAATCCCCGCAGGGTCCCGCAAAGCCACAGGGAATCCCCGCAGGGTACCGCAGGGTCACAGGGATTCCCCGCAGGGTCCCGCAGGGTCACAGGGATTCCCCGCAGGGTCCCGCAGAGTCACAGGGATTCCCCGCAGGGTCCCGCAGAGTCACAGTGAATCCACGCAGGCTCCCGCAGTGTCACAGGGATTCCCCGCAGGGTCCCACAGTGTCACGGGGATTCCCTGCAGGGTCACGCAGAGTCACAGGGAATCACCGTAGGGTCCCACAGAGTCACAGGGATTCCCCGCAGGGTCCCGCAGAGTCACATGGAATCCGCGCAGGGTCCCCACAGAGTCACAGGGAATCCCCGCAGGGTCACAGGGTTTCCCCGCATGGTCACAGGGATTCCCCGCAGAGTCACACAGAGTCACAGGGATTCCCCGCAGGGTCCCGCAGAGTCACATGGAATCCCCGCAGGGTCCCACAGACTCACAGGGATTCCCCGCAGAGTCCCAAAGAGTCACATGGAATCCCCGTAGGATCCCACAGAGTCACAGAGAATCCCCGCAGGGTCTCGCAGGGTCACAGGGATTCCCCGTAGGGTCCTGCATGGTCACAGGGATTCCCCGCAGAGTCCCACAGACTCACAGGGATTCCCCGCAGGGTCCCACAGAGTCACAGGGAATCCCCGCAGGGTCCCGCAGAGTCACAGGGAATACGAGCAGGATCCCACAGAGTCACAGGGATTCCCCGCAGGGTCCCACAGAGTCACAGGGATTTCCCGCAGGGTCCCACAGAGTCACAGGGAATCCCCGCAGGGTCCCATAGAGTCACATGGAATCCCTGCAGGGACCATCAGAGTCACAGAGATTCCCCGCAAGGTCCCACAGAGTCACAGGGATTCCCCGCAGGGACCTTCAGAGTCACAGAGATTCCCCGCAGGGCCCACAGAGTCACAGGGATTCCCCGCAGAATAACAGGGAATCTCTGCAGGGACCCTCAGTGTCACAGGGATTCCCCGCAGGGTCCCGCAGAGTCACAGGGATTCCCCGCAGGGTCCCGCAGAGTCATAGGGTATTCCCTCAGGTTCCCGCAGAGTCATAGGGAATCCCCTCAGGGTCCCACAGACTCACAGGGATTCCCCGCAGGGTCCCGCAGAGTCACAGGGATTCCCCGCTGGGTCCCGCAGAGTCACAGGGATTCCCCGCAGGGTCCCGCAGAGTCACAGAGAATCCCCGCAGGTTCCCGCAGAGACACAGAGAATCCCCGCAGGGTCCCGCAGCGTCATAGGGATTCCCCGCAGGGTCCCACAGATTCACAGGGAATCCCCGCAGGGTCCCGCAGGGTCACAGGGATTCCCCGCAGAGTCCCACAGAGTCACAGGGATTCCCCACAGGGTCCCACAGACACACAGGGATTCCCCGCAGGGTCCCACAGAGTCACATGGATACCCCGCAGTGTTCCGCAGCGTCACAGGGAATCCCCTCAGGGTCCCACAGAGTCACATGGAATCCCCGCAGTGTCCCATGGAGTCACAGGGATTCCCCACAGGGTCCCACAGATTCACAGGGATTCCACGCAGGGTCCCACAGAGTCACATGGAATCCCGGCAGGGTCCCACAGTGTCACAGTGAATCCACGCAGGGTCCCGCAGAGACACAGAAAATCCCCGCAGGGTTCCGCAGGGTCACAGGGATTCCCCGCAGGCTCCCGCAGTGTCACAGGGATTCCCCGCAGGGTCCCACAGTGTCACAGGGATTCCCCACAGGGTCACGCAGAGTCACAGGAAATCCCCGCAGGGTCCCACAGTGTCACAGGGATTCCCCGCAGGGTCCCGCAGAGTCACATGGAAACCCCGCAGGGTCCCACAGAGTCACAGGGAATCCCCGCAGGGTCCCGCAGGGTCACAGGGATTCCCCGCATGGTCACAGGGATTCCCCGCAGAGTCCCACAGAGTCACAGAGATTCCCCGCAGGGTCACGCAGCGTCACAGGGAATCCCCGCAGGGTCACACAGAGTCACATGGAATCCCCGCAGGGCCCCATAGAGTCACAGGGAATCCTAGCAGGATCCCAAAGAGTCACAGCGATTCCCCACAGGGTCCCACAGACTCACAGGGATTCCCCGCAGGGTCCCACAGAGTCACAGGGATACCCCGCAGTGTCCCGCAGCGTCACAGGGAATCCCCTCAGGGTCCCACAGAGTCACATGGTATCCCCGCAGGGTCCCATGGAGTCACAGGGAATCGAAGCAGGATACCACAGAGTCACAGGGATTCCCCGCAGGGTCCCACAGAGTCACAGGGATTCCCCGCAGGGTCCCACAGAGTCACAGGGAATCCCCGCAGGGTCCCGCAGGGTCACAGGGATTCCCCGCAGAATCCCGCAGAGTCACAGGGATTCCCCGCAGGGTCCCGCAGAGTCACAGGGATTCCCCGCAGTGTCCCGCAGAGTCACAGTGAATCCACGCAGGGTCCCGCAGAGACACAGAGAATCCCCGCAGGGTCCCGCAGGGTCACAGGGATTCCCCGCAGGGTCCCACAGTGTCACAGGGATTCCCCGCAGGGTCACGCAGAGTCACAGGAAATCCCCGCATAGTCCCACAGAGTCACAGGGATTCCCCGCAGGGTCCCGCAGAGTCATATGGAATCCCCGCAGGGTCCCACAGAGTCACAGGGAATCCCCGCAGGGTCCCGCAGGGTCACAGGGATTCCCCGCATGGTCACAGGGATTCCCCGCAGAGTCCCACAGAGTCACAGATATTCCCCGCAGGGACACGCAGCGTCACAGGGAATCCCCGCAGGGTCCCACAGAGTCACATGGAATCCCCGCTGGTTCCCATAGAGTCACAGGGAATCCTAGCAGGATCTCAAAGAGTCACAGGGATTCCCCACAGGGTCCCACAGACTCAAAGGGATTCCTCGCAGGGTCCCACAGAGTCACAGGGATTCCCCGCATGGTCACAGGGATTCCCCGCAGAGTCCCACAGAGTCACAGAGATTCCTCGCAGTATCCCGCAGCGTCACAGGGAATCCCCTCAGGGTCCCACAGAGTCACATGGTATCCCCGCAGGGTCCCATGGAGTCACAGGGAATCGAAGCAGGATACCACAGAGTCACAGGGATTCCCCGCAGGGTCCCACAGAGTCACAGGGAATCCCTGCAGGGTCCCGCAGGGTCACAGGGATTCCCCGCAGGGTCCCGCAGAGTCACAGGGAATCCCCGCAGGGTCCCACAGAGTCACAGGGATTCCCCGCAGGGTCCCAAAGAGTCACATGGATTCCCCGCAGGGTCCCACAGAGTCACAGGGAATCCCCGCAGGGTCCCGCAGGGTCACAGGGATTCCACGCAGACTCCCACAAAGTCACAGGGATTCCCCGCAGGGTCCCACAGAGTCACATGGAATCCCTGCAGGGTTCCATAGAGTCACAGGGAATCCTAGCAGGATCCCAAAGAGTCACAGGGATTCCCCACAGGGTCCCACAGACTCACAGGGATTCCACGCAGGGTCCCACAGAGTCACAGGGATACCCCGCAGTGTCCCGCAGCGTCACAGGGAATCCCGGCAGGGTCCCGCAGCGTCACAGGGATTCCCCGCAGATTCCCACAGAGTCACAGGGAATCCCCGCAGGGTCCCGCAGTGTCACAGGGATTCCCACATAGGGTCCAGCAGGGTCACAGGGATTCCACGCAGAGTCTCACAGACTCACAGGGATTCCCCGCAGAGTCCCAGAGAGTCACAGGGAATCCCAGCAGGGTCCCACAGAGTCACATGGAATCCCCGCAGTGTCCCGCAGGGTAACAGTGATTCCCCCCAGGGTCCCACAGAGTCACAGGCATTCCCCGCAGGGTCACAGGGAATCACCGCAGGGTCCCGCAGAGTCACAAGGAATCCCCGCTGGGTCCCGCAGAGTCACATGGAATCCCGGCAGGGTCCCGCAGGGTCACAGGGATTCCCCGCAGGGTCCCGCAGATTCACAGGGATTCACCGCAAGGTCCCGCAGAGTCACAGGGATTCCCCGCAGGGTCCCGCAGAGACACAGAGAATCCCCGCAGGGTCCCGCAGCGTCATAGGGATTCCCCGCAGGGTCCCACAGATTCACAGGGAATCCCCGCAGGGTCCCGCAGGGTCACAGGGATTCCCCACAGGGTCCCACAGACACACAGGGATTCCCCGCAGGGTCCCACAGAGTCACATGGATACCCCGCAGGGTCCCACAGAGTCACAGGGATTCCACGCAGGGTCCCACAGAGTCACATGGAATCCCCGCAGGGTCCAACAGAGTCACATGGAATCCCGGCAGGGTCCCACAGAGTCACAGTGAATCCACGCAGGGTCCCGCAGAGACACAGAAAATCCCCGCAGGGTTCCGCAGGGTCACAGGGATTCCCCGCAGGCTCCCGCAGTGTCACAGGGATTCCCCGCAGGGTCCCACAGTGTCACAGGGATTCCCCGCAGGGTCACGCAGAGTCACAGGAAATCCCCGCAGGGTCCCACAGTGTCACAGGGATTCCCCGCAGGGTCCCGCAGAGTCACATGGAATCCCCGCAGGGTCCCACAGAGTCACAGGGAATCCCCGCAGGGTCCCGCAGGGTCACAGGGATTCCCCGCATGGTCACAGGGATTCCCGGCAGAGTCCCACAGAGTCACAGAGATTCCACGCAGGGTCACGCAGCGTCACAGGGAATCCCCGCAGGGTCCCACAGATTCACATGGAATCCCCGCAGGGTCCCATAGAGTCACAGGGAATCCTAGCAGGATCCCAAAGAGTCACAGCGATTCCCCATAGGGTCCCACAGACTCACAGGGATTCCCCGCAGGGTCCCACAGAGTCACAGGGATACCCCGCAGTGTCTCGCAGCGTCACAGGGAATCCCCTCAGGGTCCCACAGAGTCACAGGGAATCCCCGCAGGGTCCCGCAGGGTCACAGGGATTCCCCGCAGAATCCCGCAGAGTCACAGGGATTCCCCGCAGGGTCCCGCAGAGTCACAGGGATTCCCCGCAGTGTCCCGCAGAGTCACAGTGAATCCACGCAGTGTCCCGCAGAGACACAGAGAATCCCCGCAGGGTCCCGCAGGGTCACAGGGATTCCCCGCAGAATCCCGCAGAGTCACAGGGATTCCCCGCAGGGTCCCGCAGAGTCACAGGGATTCCCCGCAGGGTCCCATGGAGTCACAGGGAATCGAAGCAGGATACCACAGAGTCACAGGGATTCCCCGCAGGGTCCCACAGAGTCACAGGGATTCCCCGCATGGTCCCACAGAGTCACAGGGAATCCCCGCAGGGTCCCGCAGGGTCACAGGGATTCCCCGCAGAATCCCGCAGAGTCACAGGGATTCCCCGCAGGGTCCCGCAGAGTCACAGGGATTCCCCGCAGTGTCCCGCAGAGTCACAGTGAATCCACGCAGGGTCCCGCAGAGACACAGAGAATCCCCGCAGGGTCCCGCAGGGTCACAGGGATTCCCCGCAGGCTCCCGCAGTGTCACAGGGATTCCCCGCAGGGTCCCACAGTGTCACAGGGATTCCCCGCAGGGTCACGCAGAGTCACAGGAAATCCCCGCATAGTCCCACAGAGTCACAGGGATTCCCCGCAGGGTCCCGCAGAGTCATATGGAATCCCCGCAGGGTCCCACAGAGTCACAGGGAATCCCCGCAGGGTCCCGCAGGGTCACAGGGATTCCCCGCATGGTCACAGGGATTCCCCGCAGAGTCCCACAGAGTCACAGATATTCCCCGCAGGGTCACGCAGCGTCACAGGGAATCACCGCAGGGTCCCACAGAGTCACATGGAATCCCCGCTGGTTCCCATAGAGTCACAGGGAATCCTAGCAGGATCTCAAAGAGTCACAGGGATTCCCCACAGGGTCCCACAGACTCAAAGGGATTCCTCGCAGGGTCCCACAGAGTCACAGGGATTCCCCGCATGGTCACAGGGATTCCCCGCAGAGTCCCACAGAGTCACAGAGATTCCTCGCAGTATCCCGCAGCGTCACAGGGAATCCCCTCAGGGTCCCACAGAGTCACATGGTATCCCCGCAGGGTCCCATGGAGTCACAGGGAATCGAAGCAGGATACCACAGAGTCACAGGGATTCCCCGCAGGGTCCCACAGAGTCACAGGGAATCCCTGCAGGGTCCCGCAGGGTCACAGGGATTCCCCGCAGGGTCCCGCAGAGTCACAGGGAATCCCCGCAGGGTCCCACAGAGTCACAGGGATTCCCCGCAGGGTCCCAAAGAGTCACATGGATTCCCCGCAGGGTCCCACAGAGTCACAGGGAATCCCCGCAGGGTCCCGCAGGGTCACAGGGATTCCCCGCAGACTCCCACAAAGTCACAGGGATTCCCCGCAGGGTCCCACAGAGTCACATGGAATCCCTGCAGGGTTCCATAGAGTCACAGGGAATCCTAGCAGGATCCCAAAGAGTCACAGGGATTCCCCACAGGGTCCCACAGACTCACAGGGATTCCACGCAGGGTCCCACAGAGTCACAGGGATACCCCGCAGTGTCCCGCAGCGTCACAGGGAATCCCGGCAGGGTCCCGCAGCGTCACAGGGATTCCCCGCAGATTCCCACAGAGTCACAGGGAATCCCCGCAGGGTCCCGCAGTGTCACAGGGATTCCCACATAGGGTCCAGCAGGGTCACAGGGATTCCACGCAGAGTCTCACAGACTCACAGGGATTCCCCGCAGAGTCCCAGAGAGTCACAGGGAATCCCAGCAGGGTCCCACAGAGTCACATGGAATCCCCGCAGTGTCCCGCAGGGTAACAGTGATTCCCCCCAGGGTCCCGCAGAGTCACAGGCATTCCCCGCAGGGTCCCGCAGAGCCACAGGGAATCCCTGCAGTGTCCCGCAGAGTCACAGGGATTCCCCGCAGGGTACCGCAGAGTCACAGGGATTCCCCGCAGGGTCCCGTAGAGTCACAGGGAATCCCAGCAGGATCACACAGAGTCACAGGGATTCCCCGCAAGGTCCCGCAGGGTCACAGGGAATCACCGCAGGGTCCCGCAGAGTCACAAGGAATCCCCGCTGGGTCCCGCAGAGTCACATGGAATCCCGGCAGGGTCCCGCAGGGTCACAGGGATTCCCCGCAGGGTCCCGCAGATTCACAGGGATTCACCGCAAGGTCCCGCAGAGTCACAGGGATTCCCCGCAGGGTCCCGCAGAGTCACAAGCATTCCCCGCAGGGTCCCGCAGAGCCACAGGGAATCCCTGCAGGGTCCCACAGAGTCACAGGGAATCCCCGCAGGGTCCCACAGAGTCACATGGAATCCCCGCAGTGTCCCGCAGGGTAACAGTGATTCCCCGCAGGGATCCGCAGAGTCACAGGGAATCCCCACAGGGCCCACAGCGTCACAGGGAATCCCCTCAAGGTCTCACAGAGTCACAGGGAATCCCCGCAGGGTCTCACAGGGAATCTCCGCAGGGTCCCACAGAGTCACAGGGATTCCCCGCAGGGTCCCACAGAGTCACAGGGAATCCCCGCAGGGTCCCACAGAGTCACAGGGACTCCCCCGCAGGGTCACGGGAATTCCCCGCAGGGTCCCGCAGAGACACAGGGAATCCCCGCAGTGTCCCGCAGGGTAACAGGGATACCCCGCAGGGATCGGCAGAGTCACAGGGAATCCCCACAGGGCCCACAGAGTCACATGGAATCCCCGCAGGGTCCCACAGAGTCACAGGGAATCCCCCGCAGGGTCACAGGAATTCCCTGCACGGTCTCACAGAGTTACAGGGTCCCGCAGGGTCACAGGAATTCCCCGCAGGGTCCCACAGAGACACAGGGAATCCCCGCAGTGTCCCACAGGGTAACAGGGATTCCCCGCAGTGACCCGCAGAGTCACAGGGAATCCCCACAGGGCCCACAGAGTCACATGGAATCCCCAGAGGGTCCCACAGAATCACATGGAATCCCCGCAGGGTCCCACAGTGTCACAGGGATTCCCCGCAGGGTCCTGCAGCGTCACAGGGAATCCCCTCAGGGTCCCACAGAGTCACATGGAATCGCCGCAGGGTCCCGTAGAGTCACAGGGAATCCCAGCAGGATCACACAGAGTCACAGGGATTCCCCGCAAGGTCCCACAGTGTCACAGGGATTCCCCGCAGGGTTCTGCAGCGTCACAGGGAATCCCCTCAGGGTCCCACAGAGTCACATGGAATCCCCGCAGTGTCCCATGGAGTCACAGGGATTCCCCACAGGGTCCCACAGATTCACAGGGATTCCACGCAGGGTCCCACAGAGTCACAGGGATTCCCCGCAGGGTCGCACAGAGTCACATGGAATCCCCGCAGGGACCCACAGAGTCACATGGAATCCCGGCAGGGTCCCGCAGCGTCACAGGGATTCCCCGCAGGGTCCCACAGATTCACAGGGAATCCCCGCAGGGAACCGCAGTGTCACAGGGATTCCCCACAGGGTCCCACAGAGTCATAGGGAATCCCCGCAGGGACCCGCAGTGTCACAGGGATTCCCCGTAGTGTCCAGCAGGGTCACAGGGATTCCCCGCAGAGTCCCACAGACTCACAGGGAATCCCCGCAGGGTCCCGCAGTGTCACAGGGATTCCCCGTAGGGTCCAGCAGGGTCACAGGGATTCCCCGCAGAGTCCCACAGACTCACAGGGATTCCCCGCAGGGTCCCACAGAGTCACAGGGAATCCCCGCAGGGTCCCACAGAGTCACAGGTATTCGCCGCAGGGTCCCACAGAGTCACAGGGAATCCACGCAGTGTCCCGCAGGGTAACAGTGATTCCCCGCAGGGATCCGCAGAGTCTCAGGGAATCCCCACAGGGCACACAGAGTCACATGGAATCCCCGCAGGGTCCCACAGAGTCACAGGGATTCCCCGCAGGGTCCCACAGAGTCACAGAGAATCCCCGCAGGGTCCCACAGAGTCACAGGGAATCCCCCGCAGGGTCACAGGAATTCCCCGCAGGGTCCCACAGAGTCACAGCGTCCCGCAGGGTCACAGGAATTCCCCTCAAGGTCTCACAGAGTCACAGGGATTCCCCGCAGGGTCCCGCCACGTCACAGGGAATTCCCCGCAGGGTCCCGCAGAGTCACAGGGATTCCCCCTAGGGTCCCGCAGGGTCACAGGGATTCCCCGCAGAGTCCCACAGACTCACAGGGATTCCCCGCAGGGTCCCACAGAGTCAAAGGGACTCCCCGCAGGGTCCCACAGAGTCACAGGTATTCCCCGCAGGGTCCCGCAGAGTCACAGGGGATACCAGCAGGATCCCACAGAGTCACAGGGATTCCCCGCAGGGTCCCACAGAGTCACAGGGATTTCCCGCAGGGTCCCACAGAGTCACAGGGAATCCCCGCAGGGTCCCATAGAGTCACATGGAATCCCTGCAGGGACCCTCAGAGTCACAGAGATTCCCCGCAAGGTCCCACAGAGTCACAGGGATTCCCCGCAGGGACCTTCATAGTCACAGAGATTCGCCGCAGGGTCCCACAAAGTAACAGGGATTCCCCGCAGAGTCACACGGATTCTCTGCAAGGACCCTCAGTGTCGTAGGGATTCCCCGCAGGGTCCCGCAGAGTCACAGGGATTCCCCGCAGGGTCCCGCAGAGTCACAAGGAATCCTCACATGGTCCCACAGAGTCACAGGGATTCCCCGCAGGGTCCCACAGAGTCACAGGGAATCTCCGCAGGGTCCCGCAGAGTCACAGGAATTACCCGCAAGGTCCCACAGGGTCACAGGGAATCGCCGCAGGGTCCCACAGACTCACTGGAATTCCCCGCAGGGTCCCACAGAGTCACAGAGAATCCCCGCAGGGTCCCGCAGAGTCACAGGGATTCCCCGCAGGGTCCCGCAGAATCACAGGGATTCCCCGCAGGGTCCCGCAGAGTCACAGTGAATCCCCACAGGGTCCCGCAGAGTCACAGGGATTCCCCCTAGGGTCCCGCAGGGTCACAGGGATTCCCCGCAGAGTCCCACAGACTCACAGGGATTCCCCGCAGGGTCCCACAGAGTCAAAGGGACTCCCCGCAGGGTCCCACAGAGTCACAGGTATTCCCCGCAGGGTCCCGCAGAGTCACAGGGGATACCAGCAGGATCCCACAGAGTCACAGGGATTCCCCGCAGGGTCCCACAGAGTCACAGGGATTTCCCGCAGGGTCCCACAGAGTCACAGGGAATCCCCGCAGGGTCCCATAGAGTCACATGGAATCCCTGCAGGGACCCTCAGAGTCACAGAGATTCCCCGCAAGGTCCCACAGAGTCACAGGGATTCCCCGCAGGGACCTTCATAGTCACAGAGATTCGCCGCAGGGTCGCACAAAGTAACAGGGATTCCCCGCAGAGTCACACGGATTCTCTGCAGGGACCCTCAGTGTCGTAGGGATTCCCCACAGGGTCCCGCAGAGTCACAGGGATTCCCCGCAGGGTCCCGCAGAGTCACAAGGAATCCTCACATGGTCCCACAGAGTCACAGGGATTCCCCGCAGGGTCCCACAGAGTCACAGGGAATCTCCGCAGGGTCCCGCAGAGTCACAGGAATTACCCGCAAGGTCCCACAGGGTCACAGGGAATCGCCGCAGGGTCCCACAGACTCACTGGGATTCCCCGCAGGGTCCCACAGAGTCACAGAGAATCCCTGCAGGGTCCCGCAGAGTCACAGGGATTCCCCGCAGGGTCCCGCAGAATCACAGGGATTCCCCGCAGGGTCCCGCAGAGTCACAGTGAATCCCCACAGGGTCCCGCAGAGTCACAGGGATTCCCCGCAGGGATCCGCAGAGTCACAGGGATTCACCGCAGGGTCCCGCAGAGTCACATGGAATCGCCGCAGGGTCCCAAAGAGTCACAGGGATTCCCCGCAGGGTCACAGGGATTCCCCGCAGAGTCCCACAGAGTCACAGGGATTCCCCGCAGGGTCCCACAGAGTCACATGGAATCCCTGCAGGGTCCCATAGAGTCACAGGGAATCCTAGCAGGATCCCAAAGAGTCACAGGGATTCCCCACAGGGTCCCACAGACTCACAGGGATTCCCCGCAGCGTCCCACAGAGTCACAGGGATACCCCTCAGGGTCCCACAGAGTCACAGGGAATCCCCTCAGGGTCCCACAGAGTCACATGGAATCCCCGCAGTGTCCCATGGAGTCACAGGGAATCCCAGCAGGATACCACAGAGTCACAGGGATTCCCCGCAGGGTCCCACAGATACAAAGGGATTCCACGCAGGGTCCCACAGACTCACAGGGATTCCCCGCAGGGTCCCACAGAGTCACATGGAATCCCCGCAGGGTCCCACAGAGTCACATGGAATCCCGGCAGGGTCCCGCAGGGTAACAGGGATTCGCCGCAGGGTCCCACAGAGTCACATGGAATCCCCGCAGGGTCCCACAGAGTCACATGGAATCCCCGCAGGGTCCCACAGAGTCACAGGGATTCCCCGGAGGGTCCCGCCACATCACAGGGAATCCCCTCAGGTTCCCACAGAGTCACATGGAATCACCGCAGGGTCGCGTAGAGTCACAGGGAATCCCAGCAGGATCACACAGAGTCACAGGGATTCCCCGCAATGTCCCGAAGAGTCACAGTGATTCCCCGCAGGGTCCCGCAGAGTCACAGGCATTCCCCGCAGGGTCCCGCAGAGCCACAGGGAATCCCTGCAGGGTCCCGCAGAGTCACAGGAATTCACCGCAGGGTCCCGCAGAGTCACAGTGAATCCCCGCAGGGTCCCACATGGTCATAGGGAATCCCCGCAGGGTCCCGCAGAGTCACAGGGATTCCCCGCAGGGTCCTGCAGAGACACAGGGAATCCCCGCAGTGTCCCGCAGGGTAACAGTGATTCCCCGCAGGGATCCGCAGAGTCACATGGAATCCCTGCAGGGTTCCATCGAGTCACAGGGATTCCCCACAGGGTCCCACAGACTCACCGGGATTCCCCGCAGGGTCCCACAGAGTCACAGGGATACCCCGCAGTGTCCCGCAGCGTCACAGGGATTCCCCTCAGGGTCCCACAGAGTCACATGGAATCCCCGCAGTGTCCCATGGAGTCACAGGGATTCCACACAGGGTCCCACAGATTCACAGGGATTCCACGCAGGGTCCCACAGAGTCACAGGGATTCCCCGCAGGGTCCCACAGAGTCACATGGAATCCCCGCAGGGACCCACAGAGTCACATGGAATCCCGGCAGGGTCCCGCAGCGTCACAGGGATTCCCCGCAGGGTCCCACAGAGTCACAGGGAATCCCCGCAGGGACCCGCAATGTCACAGGGATTCCCCGTAGTGTCCAGCAGGGTCACAGGGATTCCCCGCAGAGTCCCACAGACTCACAGGGAATCCCCGCAGGGTCCCGCAGTGTCACAGGGATTCCCCGTAGGGTCCAGCAGGGTCACAGGGATTCCCCGCAGAGTCCCACAGACTCACAGGGATTCCCCGCAGGGTCCCACAGAGTCACAGGGAATCCCCGCAGGGTCCCACAGAGTCACAGGTATTCGCCGCAGGGTCCCACAGAGTCACAGGGAATCCCCGCAGTGTCCCGCAGGGTAACAGTGATTCCCCGCAGGGATCCGCAGAGTCACAGGGAATCCCCACAGGGCCCACAGAGTCACATGGAATCCCCGCAGGGTCCCACAGAGTCACAGGGATTCCCCGCAGGGTCCCACAGAGTCACAGAGAATCCCCGCAGGGTCCCACAGAGTCACAGGGAATCCCCCGCAGGGTCACAGGAGTTCCCCGCAGGGTCCCACAGAGTCACAGCATCCCGCAGGGTCACAGGAATTCCCCGCAGGGTCCCACAGAGTCACAGGGATTCCCCGCAGGGTCCCGTCACGTCACAGGGAATCCCCTCTGGGTCCCACAGAGACACATGGAATCCCCGCATGGTCCCGTAGAGTCACAGGGAATCCCAGCAGGATCACACAGTGTCACAGGGAATCCCCGCAAGGTCCCGCAGAGTCACAGGGATTCCCCGCAGGGTCCCGCAGAGTCACAGGGATTCCCCCTAGGGTCCCGCAGGGTCACAGGGATTCCCCGCAGAGTCCCACAGACTCACAGGGATTCCCCGCAGTGTCCCACAGTGTCAAAGGGACTCCCCGCAGGGTCCCACAGAGTCACAGGTATTCCCCGCAGGGTCCCGCAGAGTCACAGGGGATACCAGCAGGATCCCACAGAGTCACAGGGATTCCCCGCAGGGTCCCACAGAGTCACAGGGATTTCCCGCAGGGTCGCACAGAGTCACAGGGAATCCCCGCAGGGTCCCATAGAGTCACATGGAATCCCTGCAGGGACCCTCAGAGTCACAGAGATTCCCCGCAAGGTCCCACAGAGTCACAGGGATTCCCCGCAGGGACCTTCATAGTCACAGAGATTCGCCGCAGGGTCCCACAAAGTAACAGGGATTCCCCGCAGAGTCACACGGATTCTCTGCCGGGACCCTCAGTGTCGTAGGGATTCCCCGCAGGGTCCCGCAGAGTCACAGGGATTCCCCGCAGGGTCCCGCAGAGTCACAAGGAATCCTCACATGGTCCCACAGAGTCACAGGGATTCCCCGCAGGGTCCCACAGAGTCACAGGGAATCTCCGCAGGGTCCCGCAGAGTCACAGGAATTACCCGCAGGGTCCCACAGGGTCACAGGGAATCGCCGCAGGGTCCCACAGACTCACTGGGATTCCCCGCAGGGTCCCACAGAGTCACAGAGAATCCCCGCAGGGTCCCGCAGAGTCACAGGGATTCCCCGCAGGGTCCCGCAGAATCACAGGGATTCCCCGCAGGGTCCCGCAGAGTCACAGTGAATCCCCACAGGGTCCCGCAGAGTCACAGGGATTCCCCGCAGGGACCCGCAGAGTCACAGGGATTCACCGCAGGGTCCCGCAGAGTCACAGGGAATCCCCGCAGGGACCCTCAGAGTCACAGGGATACCGCGCAGGGTCCCGCAGAGTCACATGGAATCCCCGCAGGGTCCCAAAGAGTCACAGGGATTCCCCGCAGGGTCACAGGGATTCCCCGCAGAGTCCCACAGAGTCACATGGAATCCCTGCAGGGTCCCATAGAGTCACAGGGAATCCTAGCAGGATCCCAAAGAGTCACAGGGATTCCCCACAGGGTCCCACAGACTCACAGGGATTCCCCGCAGGGTCCCACAGAGTCACATGGAATCCCCGCAGTGTCCCATGGAGTCACAGGGAATCCCAGCAGGATACCACAGAGTCACAGGGATTCCCCGCAGGGTCCCACAGATACACAGGGATTCCACGCAGGGTCCCACAGACTCACAGGGATTCCCCGCAGGGTCCCACAGAGTCACAGGGATTCCCCGCAGGGTCCCACATAGTCACAGGGATTCCCCGCAGGGTCCCGCCACATCACAGGGAATCCCCTCAGGGTCCCACAGAGTCACATGGAATCACCGCAGGGTCGCGTAGAGTCACAGGGAATCCCAGCAGGATCACACAGAGTCACAGGGATTCCCCGCAATGTCCCGAAGAGTCACAGGGATTCCCCGCAGGATCCCGCAGAGTCACAGGCATTTCCCGCAGGGTCCCGCAGAGCCACAGGGAATCCCTGCAGGGTCCCGCAGAGTCACAGGAATTCACCGCAGGGTCCCGCAGAGGCACAGGGATTCCCCGCAGGGTCCCACAGAGTCACAGGGATTCGCCGCAGGGTCTCGCAGAGTCACAGGGATTCCCCGCAGGGTCCCACAGAGTCACAGGGATTCCCCGCAGGGTCCCACAGAGTCACAGGGAATCCCCGCAGTGTCCCGCAGGGGAACAGGGATTCCCCGCAGGGTTCCGCAGAGTCACAGGGAATCCCCACAGGGCCCACAGAGTCAAATGGAATCCCCGCAGGGTCCCACAGTGTCACATGAAATCCCCGCAGGGTCCCACAGAGTCACAGGGATTCCCCGCAGGGTCCAGCAGCGTCACAGGGAATCCCCTCAAGGTCTCACAGAATCACATGGAATCCCCGCAGGGACACACAGAGTCACAGGGAATACCAGCAGGATCCCACAGAGTCACATGGATTCCCCGCAGGGTCCCACAGAGTCACAGGGAATCTCCGCAGGGTCCCGCAGAGTCACAGGAATTCCCCGCAGGGTCCCACAGAGTCACAGGGAATCGCCGCAGGGTCCCACAGATTCACAGGGATTCCCCGCAGGGTCCCGCTGAGTCACAGAGAATCCCCGCAGGGTCCCGCAGAGTCACAGGGATTCCCCGCTGGGTCCCGCAGACTAACAGGGATTCCCCGCAGGGTCCCGCAGAGTCACAGTGAATCCCCGCAGGGTCCCACATGGTCATAGGGATTCCCCGCAGGGTCCCGCAGAGTCACAGGGATTCCCCGCAGGGTCCTGCAGAGACACAGGGAATCCCCGCAGTGTCCCGCAGGTTAACAGGGATTCCCCGCAGGGACCCGCAGAGTCACAGGGAATCCCCACAGGGCCCACAGAGTCAAATGGAATCTCCGCAGGGTCCCACAGTGTCACATGGAATCCCCGCAGGGTCCCACAGAGTCACAGGGATTCCCCGCAGGGTCCAGCAGCGTCACAGGGAATCCCCTCAAGGTCTCACAGAATCACATGGAATCCCCGCAGGGACACACAGAGTCACAGGGAAAACCAGCAGGATCCCACAGAGTCACATGGATTCCCCGCAGGGTCCCACAGAGTCACAGGGAATCTCCGCAGGGTCCCGCAGAGTCACAGGGATTCCCCGCAGGGTCTCACAGAGTCACAGAGAATCCCCGCAGGGTCCCGCAGAGTCACAGTGAATCCCCGCAGGGTCCTGCAGAGACACAGGGAATCCCCGCAGTGTCCCGCAGGGTAACAGGGATTCCCTGCAGGGACCCCCAGAGTCACAGGGAATCCCCACAGGGCCCACAGAGTCACATGGAATCCCCGCAGGGTCCCACAGAGTCACATGGAATCCCCGCAGGATCCCACAGAGTCACAGGGATTCCCGCAGGGTCCCGCCACGTCACAGGGAATCCCCTCAGGGTCCCACAGAGTCACATGGAATCCCCGCAGGGTCCCGTCGAGTCACAGGGAATCCCAGCAGGATCACACAGAGTCACAGGAATTCCCCGCAATGTCCCGAAGAGTAACAGGGATTCCCCGCAGGGTCCCGCAGAGTCACAGGCATTCCCCGCAGGGTCCCGCAGAGCCACAGGGAATCCCTGCAGGGTCCCGCAGAGTCACAGGGATTCGCCGCAGGGTCCCGCAGAATCACAGGGATTCCCCGCAGGGTCGCACAGAGTCACAGGGATTCCCCGCAGCGTCCCACAGAGTCACAGGGAATCCCCGCAGTGTCCCGCAGGGGAACAGGGATTCCCCGCAGGGATCCGCAGAGTCACAGGGAATCCCCACAGGGTCCACAGAGTCACATGGAATCCCCGCAGGGTCCCACAGAGGCACATGGAATCCCCGCAGGGTCCCACAGAGTCACGGGGATTCCCCGCAGGGTCCCACAGAGTCACAGGGAATCCCCGCAGGGTCCCACAGAGTCACATGGAATCCCCGCAGAGTCCCACAGAGTCACATGGAATCCCGGCAGGGTCCCGCAGCGTCACAGGGATTCCCCGCAGGGTCCCACAGACTCACTGGGATTCCCCGCAGTGTCCCGCAGAGTCACAGGGAATCCCCGTAGGGTCCCGCAGAATCACAGGGATTCACCGCAGGTTCCCGCAGAATCACAGGGATTCCCCGCAGGGTCCCGCAGAGTCACAGTGAATCCCCACAGGGTCCCGCAGAGTCACAGGGATTCCCCGCAGGGACCCGCAGAGTCACAGGGATTCCCCGCCGGGTCCCACAGAGTCACAGGGAATCTCCGCAGGGTCCCGCAGAGTCACAGGAATTACCCGCAGGGTCCCACAGAGTCACAGGGAATCCCCGCAGGGTCCCGCAGAGTCACAGGGATTCCCCGCAGGGTCCCGCAGAATCACAGGGATTCCCCGCAGGGTCCCGCAGATTCACAGTGAATCCCCACAGGGTCCCGCAGAGTCACAGGGATTCCCCGCAGGGACCCGCAGAGTCACAGGGATTCCCCGCAGGGTCCCACAGAGTCACAGGGATTCCCCGCAGGGTCCCACAGAGTCACAGGGAATCCCCGCAGGGTCCCACAGCATCACATGGAATCCCCGCAGGGTCCCACAGAGTCACATGGAATCCCGGCAGGGTCCCGCAGCGTCACAGGGATTCCCCGCAGGGTCCCACAGAGTCACAGGGAATCGCCGCAGGGTCCCACAGACTCACTGGGATTTCCCGCAGGGTCCCGCAGAGTCACAGAGAATCCCCACCGGGTCCCGCAGATTCACAGTGAATCCCCACAGGGTCCCGCAGCGTCACAGGGATTCCCCGCAGGGACCCGCAGAGTCACAGGGATTCCCCGCAGGGTCCCGCAGAGTCACACAGAATCCCCGCAGGGTCCCTCAGAATCACAGGGATTCCCCGCAGGGTCCCGCAGAGTCACATGGAATCCCCGCAGGGTCCCACAGATACACAGGGATTCCACGCAGGGTCCCACAGAATCACAGGGATTCCCCGCAGGGTCCCACAGAGTCACAGGGATTCCCCGCAGGATCCCAAAGAGTCACAGGGATTCCCCACAGGGTCCCACAGACTCACAGGGATTCCCCGCAGCGTCCCACAGAATCACAGGGAATCCCCGCAGGGTCCCGCTGAGTCATAGGGAATCCCCGCAGGGTCCCTCAGAGTCACAGGGATTCCCCGCAGGGTCCCGAAAAGTCACATGGAATCCCCGCAGGGTCCCACAGACTCACAGGGATTCCCCGCAGGGTACCACAGATTCACAGGGATACCCCTCAGTGTCCCGCAGAGTCACATGGAATGCCCGCAGTGTCCCATGGAGTCACAGGGAATCCCAGCAGGATACCACAGAGTCACAGGGATTCCCCGCAGGGTCCCACAGATACACAGGGATTCCACGCAGGGTCCCACAGACTCACAGGGATTCCCCGCAGGGTCCCACAGAGTCACAGGGATTCCCCGCAGGGTCCCACGGAGTCACATGGAATCCCCGCAGGGTCTCACAAAGTCACATGGAATCCCGGCAGGGTCCCGCAGGGTAACAGGGATTCCCCGCAGGGTCCCATAGAATCACAGGGAATCCCCGCATGGTCCTGCAGAGACACAGGGAACCCCCACAGTGTCCCGCAGGGTAACAGGGATTCCCGGCAGGGACCCGCAGAGTCACAGGGAATCCCCACAGGGCCCACAGAGTCACATGGAATCCCCGCAGGGTCCCACAGAGTCACATGGAATCCCCGCAGGGTCCCACAGAGTCACAGGGATTCCCCGCAGGGTCCCGCCACGTCACAGGGAATCCCCTCAGGGTCCCACAGAGTCACATGGACTCACCGCAGGGTCGCGTAGAGTCACAGGGAATCCCAGCAGGATCACACAGTGTCACAGGGATTCCCCGCAATGTCCCGAAGAGTCACAGGGATTCCCCGCAGGGTCCCGCAGAGTCACAGGCATTCCCCGCAGGGTCCCGCAGAGCCACAGGGAATCCCTGCAGGGTCCCGCAGAGTCACAGGAATTCGCCGCAGGGTCCCGCAGAGGCACAGAGATTCCCCGCAGGGTCCCACAGAGTCACAGGGATTCCCCGCAGGGTCCCGCCACGTCACAGGGAATCCCCTCAGGGTCCCACAGAGTCACATGGAATCACCGCAGGGTCGCGAAGAGTCACAGGGAATCCCAGCAGGATCACACAGAGTCACAGGGATTCCCCGCAATGTCTCGAAGAGTCACAGGGATTCCCCGCAGGGTCCCGCAGAGTCACAGGAATTCGCCGCAGGGTCCCGCAGATGCACAGGGATTCCCCGCAGGGTCCCACAGAGTCACAGGGATTCGCCGCAGGGTCTCGCAGAGTCACAGGGATTCCCCGCAGGGATCCGCAGAGTCACAGGGAATCCCCACAGGGTCCACAGAGTCACATGGAATCCCCGCAGGGTCCCACAGAGTCACATGGAATCCCCGCAGGGTCCCACAGAGTCACGGGGATTCCCCGCAGGGTCCCACAGAGTCACAGGGAATCCCCGCATGGTCCCACAGAGTCACATGGAATCCCCGCAGAGTCCCACAGAGTCACATGGAATCCCGGCAGGGTCCCGCAGCGTCACAGGGATTCCCCGCAGGGTCCCACAGAGTCACAGGGAAACCCCGCAGGGTCCCGCAGTGTCACAGGGATTCCCCGTAGGGTCCAGCAGGGTCACAGGTATTCCCCGCAGAGTCCCACAGACTCACAGGGATTCCCGGCAGGGCCCCACAGAGTCACAGGGAATACCCGCAGGGTCCCACAGAGTCATAGGGAATCTCCGCAGGGTCCCGCAGAGTCACAGGAATTACCCGCAGGGTCCCACAGAGTCACAGGTAATCGCCGCAGGGTCCCACAGACTCATTGGGATTCCCCGCAGGGTCCCGCAGAGTCACAGAGAATCCCCGTAGGGTCCCGCAGAATCACAGGGATTCACCGCAGGTTCCCGCAGAATCACAGGGATTCCCCGCAGGGTCCCGCAGAGTCACAGTGAATCCCCACAGGGTCCCGCAGAGTCACAGGGATTCCCCGCAGGGACTCGCAGAGTCACAGGGATTCCCCGCAGGGTCCCACAGAGTCACAGGGAATCTCCGCAGGGTCCCGCAGAGTCACAGGAATTACCCGCAGTGTCCCACAGAGTCACAGGGAATCCCCGCAGGGTCCCGCAGAGTCACAGTGTTTCCCCGCAGGGTCCCGCAGAATCACAGGGATTCCCCGCAGGGTCCCGCAGATTCACAGTGAATCCCCACAGGGTCCCGCAGAGTCACAGGGATTCCCCGCAGGGACCCGCAGAGTCACAGGGATTCCCCGCAGGGTCCCACAGAGTCACAGGGATTCCCCGCAGGGTCCCACAGAGTCACAGGGAATCCCCGCAGGGTCCCACAGAGTCACATGGAATCCCCGCAGGGTCCCACAGAGTCACATGGAATCCCGGCAGGGTCCCGCAGCGTCACAGGGATTCCCCGCAGGGTCCCACAGAGTCACAGGGAATCGCCGCAGGGTCCCACAGACTCACTGGGATTTCCCGCAGGGTCCCGCAGAGTCACAGAGAATCCCCGCAGGGTCCCGCAGTGTCACAGGGATTCCCCGCAGGGTCCCGGAGAATCACAGGGATTCCCCACAGGGTCCCGCAGATTCACAGTGAATCCCCACAGGGTCCCGCAGCGTCACAGGGATTCCCCGCAGGGACCCGCAGAGTCACAGGGATTCCCCGCAGGGTCCGGCAGAGTCACACAGAATCCCCGCAGGGTCCCTCAGAATCACAGGGATTCCCCGCAGGGTCCCGCAGAGTCACATGGAATCCCCGCAGGCTCCCACAGATACACAGGGATTCCACGCAGGGTCCCACAGAATCACAGGGATTCCCCGCAGGGTCCCACAGAGTCACAGGGATTCCCCGCAGGATCCCAAAGAGTCACAGGGATTCCCCACAGGGTCCCACAGACTCACAGGGATTCCCCGCAGCGTCCCACAGAATCACAGGGAATCCCCGCAGTGTCCCGCAGAGTCATAGGGAATGCCCGCAGGGTCCCTCAGAGTCACAGGGAAACCCCTCAGTGTCCCGCAGAGTCACATGGAATGCCCGCAGTGTCCCATGGAGTCACAGGGAATCCCAGCAGGATACCACAGAGTCACAGGGATTCCCCGCAGGGTCCCACAGATACACAGGGATTCCACGCAGGGTCCCACAGACTCACAGGGATTCCCCGCAGGGTCCCACAGAGTCACAGGGATTCCCCGCAGGGTCCCACGGAGTCACATGGAATCCCCGCAGGGTCCCACAGAGTCACAGGGAATCCCCGCAGGGTCCCACAGAGTCACATGGAATCCCCGCAGGGTCCCACAGAGTCACATGGAATCCCGGCAGGGTCCCGCAGATTCACAGGGATTCCCCGCAGGGTCCCACACAGTCACAGGGAAACCCCGCAGGGTCCCGCAGTGTCACAGGGATTCCCCGTAGGTTCCAGCAGGGTCACAGGGATTCCCCGCAGAGTCCCACAGACTCACAGGGATTCCCCGCAGGGTCCCACAGAGTCACAGGGAATACCCGCAGGGTCCCACAGAGTCACAGGGATTCCCCGCAGGGTCCCACAGAGTCACAGGGAATCCCCGCAGTGTCCCGCAGGGTAACAGTGATTCCCCGCAGGGATCCGCAGAGTCACAGGGAATCCCCACAGGGCCCACAGAGTCACATGGAATCCCCGCAGGTGGCCACAGAGTCACAGAGATTCCCCGCAGGGTCCCGCAGCGTCACAGGGAATCCCCTCAAGGTCTCACAGAGTCACAGGGATTCCCCGCAGGGTCCCACAGAGTCACAGGGATTCCCCGCAGGGTCCCGTAGAGTCACAGGGAATCCCAGCAGGATCACACAGAGTCACAGGGATTCCCCGCAAGGTCCCGCAGAGTAACAGGGATTCCCCGCAGGGTCCCGCAGAGTCACAGGCATTCCCCGCAGGGTCCCGCAGAGCCACAGGGAATCCCTGCAGGATCCCGCAGAGTCACAGGGATTCCCCGCAGGGTCCCGCAGAGTCACAGGGATTCCCCGCAGGGTCCCGCAGAATCACAGGGATTCCCCGCAGGGTCCCGCAGTATCACAGGGATTCCCCGCAGGGTCCCGCATATTCACAGGGGATACCAGCAGGATCCCACAGAGTCACAGGGATTCCCCGCAGGGTCCCACAGAGTCACAGGGATTTCCCGCAGGGTCCCACAGAGTCACAGGGAATTCCCGCAGGGTCCCATAGAGTCAAATGGAATCCCTGCAGGGACCCTCAGAGTCACAGAGTTTCCCCGCAAGGTCCCAAAGAGTCACAGGGATTCCCCGCAGGGACCTTCATAGTCACAGAGATTCCCCGCAGGGTCCCACAAAGTAACAGGGATTCACCGCAGAGTCACACGGAATCTCTGCGGGGACCCTCAGTGTCGCAGGGATTCCCCGCAGGGTCCCGCAGAGTCACAGGGATTCCCCGCAGGGTCCCGCACAGTCACAGAGAATCCTCACAGGGTTCCACAGAGTCACAGGGATTCCCAGCAGGGTCCCACAGAGTCACAGGGAATCCCCTCAACGTCTCACAGAGTCACAGGGAATCCCCGCAGCGTCTCACAGGGAATCTCCGCAGGGTCCCACAGAGTCACAGGGATTCCCCGCAGGGTCCCACAGAGTCACAGGGATTCCCCGCAGGGTCCCGTAGAGTCACAGGGAATCCCAGCAGGAACACACAGAGTCACAGGGATTCCCCGCAAGGTCCCGCAGAGTAACAGGGATTCCCCGCAGGGTCCCGCAGAGTCACAGGCATTCCCCGCAGGGTCCCGCAGAGCCACAGGGAATCCCTGCAGGGTCCCGCAGAGTCACAGGGATTCCCCGTAGGGTCCCGCAGAGTCACAGGGATTCCCCGCAGGATCCCGCAGAATCACAGGGATTCCCCGCAGGGTCCCGCATATTCACAGGGGATACCAGCAGGATCCTACAGAGTCACAGGGATTCCCCGCAGGGTCCCACAGAGTCACAGGGATTTCCCGCAGGGTCCCACAGAGTCACAGGGAATCCCTGCAGTGTCCCATAGAGTCAAATGGAATCCCTGCAGGGACCTTCATAGTCACAGAGATTCCCCGCAGGGTCCCACAAAGTAACAGGGATTCACCGCAGAGTCACACGGAATCTCTGCGGGGACCCTCAGTGTCGCAGGGATTCCCCGCAGGGTCCCGCAGAGTCACAGGGATTCCCCGCAGGGTCCCGCACAGTCACAGAGAATCCTCACAGGGTTCCACAGAGTCACAGGGATTCCCAGCAGGGTCCCACATAGTCATAGGGAATCTCCGCAGGGTCCCGCAGAGTCACACGAATTCCCCGCAGGGTCCCACAGAGTCACAGGGAATCGCCGCAGGGTCCCACAGACTCACAGGGATTCCCCGCAGGGTCCCGCAGAGTCACAGAGAATCCCCGCAGGGTCCCGCAGGGTCACATGGATTCCCCGCAGAGTCCCACAGAGTCACAGGGATTCACCGCAGGGTCCCACAGAGTCACATGGAATCCCTGCAGGGTCCCATAGAGTCACAGGGAATCCTAGCAGGATCTAAAAGAGTCACAGCGATTCCCCACAGGGTCCCACAGACTCACAGGGATTCCCCGCAGGGTCCCACAGAGTCACAGGGATACCCCGCAGAGTCCCGCAGCGTCACAGGGAATCCCCTCTGGGTCCAACAGAGTCACATAGAATCCCCGCAGTGTCCCATGGAGTCACAGGGAATCCCAGCAGGATACCACAGAGTCACAGGGATTCCCCGCAGGGTCCCACAGAGTCACAGGGATTCCCCGCAGGGTCCCGCAGAGTCACAGGCATTCCCCGCAGGGTCCCGCAGAGCCACAGTGAATCCCTGCAGGGTCCCGCAGAGTCACAGGAATTCGCCGCAGGGTCCCGCAGAGGCACAGAGATTCCCCACAGGGTCCCACAGAGTCACAGGGATTCCCCGCAGGGTCCCGCCACGTCACAGGGAATCCCCTCAGGGTCCCACAGAGTCACATGGAATCACCGCAGGGTCGCGTAGAGTCACAGGGAATCCCAGCAGGATCACACAGAGTCACAGGGATTCCCCGCAATGTCCCGCAGAGTCACAGGAATTCGCCGCAGGGTCCCGCAGAGGCACAGGGATTCCCCGCAGGGACCTTCATAGTCACAGAGATTCCCCGCAGGGTCCCACAAAGTAACAGGGATTCACCGCAGAGTCACACGGAATCTCTGCGGGGACCCTCAGTGTCGCAGGGATTCCCCGCAGGGTCCCGCAGAGTCACAGGGATTCCCCGCAGGGTCCCGCACAGTCACAGAGAATCCTCACAGGGTTCCACAGAGTCACAGGGATTCCCAGCAGGGTCCCACATAGTCATAGGGAATCTCCGCAGGGTCCCACAGAGTCACATGGAATCCCTGCAGGGTCCCATAGAGTCACAGAGAATCCTCACAGGGTTCCACAGAGTCACACGAATTCCCCGCAGGGTCCCACAGAGTCACAGGGAATCGCCGCAGGGTCCCACAGACTCACAGGGATTCCCCGCAGGGTCCCGCAGAGTCACAGAGAATCCCCGCAGGGTCCCGCAGGGTCACAGGGATTCCCCGCAGAGTCCCACAGAGTCACAGGGATTCACCGCAGGGTCCCACAGAGTCACATGGAATCCCTGCAGGGTCCCATAGAGTCACAGGGAATCCTAGCAGGATCTAAAAGAGTCACAGCGATTCCCCACAGGGTCCCACAGACTCACAGGGATTCCCCGCAGGGTCCCACAGAGTCACAGGGATACCCCGCAGAGTCCCGCAGCGTCACAGGGAATCCCCTCTGGGTCCAACAGAGTCACATAGAATCCCCGCAGTGTCCCATGGAGTCACAGGGAATCCCAGCAGGATACCACAGAGTCACAGGGATTCCCCGCAGGGTCCCACAGAGTTACAGGGATTCCCCGCAGGGTCCCGCAGAGTCACAGGCATTCCCCGCAGGGTCCCGCAGAGCCACAGTGAATCCCTGCAGGGTCCCGCAGAGTCACAGGAATTCGCCGCAGGGTCCCGCAGAGGCACAGAGATTCCCCACAGGGTCCCACAGAGTCACAGGGATTCCCCGCAGGGTCCCGCCACGTCACAGGGAATCCCCTCAGGGTCCCACAGAGTCACATGGAATCACCGCAGGGTCGCGTAGAGTCACAGGGAATCCCAGCAGGATCACACAGAGTCACAGGGATTCCCCGCAATGTCCCGCAGAGTCACAGGAATTCGCCGCAGGGTCCCGCAGAGGCACAGGGATTCCCCGCGGGGTCCCACAGAGTCACAGGGAATCGCCGCAGGGTCCCACAGACTCACAGGGATTCCCCCCAGGGACCCGCAGAGTCACAGGGAATCCCCGCAGGGTCCTGCAGAGTCACAGGGAATCCCCGCAGGGTCCCGCATAGTCACAGGGAATCCCCGCAGGGTCCCGCATAGTCACAGGGATTCCCTGCAGGGTCCCGCAGTGTCACAGAGAATCCCCGCAGGGTCCCGCAGAGTCACAGAGAATCCCCGCAGTGTCCCGCATGGTCACAGGGATTCCCCGTAGGTTCCTGCAGGGTCACAGGGATTCCCTTCAGGGTCCAACAGATTCGCAGGGATTTCCCGCAGGGGCCCACAGAGTCACAGGGATTCCCCGCAGGGTCCCACAGAGTCACAGGGATTCCCCGCAGCGTCCCGCAGAGTCACAGGGAATCCCCGCGGGGTCCCACAGAGTCACAGGGATTCCCTGCAGGGTCCCGCAGGGTAACAGGGATTTCCCGCAGGGACCCGCAGAGTCACAGGGAATCCCTACAGCGTCCCACAGAGTCACATGGAATCCCCGCAGGTCCCACAGAGTCACATGGAATCCCCGCAGGGTTCCACAGAGTCACAGCGATTCCCCGCAGGGTCCCGTAGAGTCACAGGGAATCCCCTCAGGGTCCCATAGAGTCACAGGGAATCCCCGCGGGGTCCCACAGAGTCACAGGGATTCCCTGCAGGGTCCCGCAGGGTAACAGGGATTTCCCGCAGGGACCCGCAGAGTCACAGGGAATCCCTACAGCGTCCCACAGAGTCACATGGAATCCCCGCAGGTCCCACAGAGTCACATGGAATCCCCGCAGGGTTCCACAGAGTCACAGCGATTCCCCGCAGGGTCCCGTAGAGTCACAGGGAATCCCCTCAGGGTCCCATAGAGTCACATGGAATCCCCGCAGGGTCCCGCAGGGTCACAGGGATTCCCCGCAGGGTCCCACAGAGTAACAACGAATCCCCTCAGGGTCCCGCAGAGTCACAGGGCTTCCCCGCAGGGCCCCGCAGAGTCACAGAGATTCCCCGCAGGGTCCTGCAGAGTCACAGGGATTCTCCGCAGGGTCCCACAGAGACACAGAGAATCTCCGCAGGGTCCCGCAGAGTCACAGGGAATCGCTGCAGGGTCCCACAGAGTCACATGGATTCCCCGCAGAGTCCCGTAGAGCCACAGGGATTCCCCGCAGGGTCGCGCAGAGTCACAGGGTATTCCCTCAGGGTCCCGCAGAGTCACAGGGATTCCCCTCAGGGTCCCGCAGACTCACAGGGATTCCCCGCAGGGTCCCGCAGAGTCACAGAGAATCCCCGCTGGGTCCCGCAGAGTCACAGGTATTCCCCGCAGGGTCCCGCAGTGTCACAGAGAATCCCCGCTGGGTCCCGCAGAGTCACAGGGATTCCCCGCAGGGTCCCACAGAGTCACAGGGAATCGCCGCAGGGTCCCACAGACTCACAGGGATTCCCCGCAGGGTCCTGCAGTGTCACAGAGAATCCCCGCAGGGTCCCGCAGAGTCACAGAGAATCCACGCAGGGTCCCGCAGAGTCACAGGGATTCCACACAGGGTCCCGCAGAGTCACAGGGAATCCCCGCAGGATCCCGCAGAGTCACAGGGATTCCCTGCAGGGTCCCGCAGTGTCACAGAGAATCCCCGCAGGGTCCCGCAGAGTCACAGAGAATCCCCGCAGTGTCCCGCATGGTCACAGGGATTCCCCGTAGGTTCCTGCAGGGTCACAGGGATTCCCTTCAGGGTCCCACAGATTCGCAGGGATTTCCCGCAGGGGCCCACAGAGTCACAGGGATTCCCCGCAGGGTCCCACAGAGTCACGGGGATTCCCCGCAGCGTCCCGCAGAGTCACAGGGAATCCCCGCGGGGTTCCACAGAGTCACAGGGAATCCCCGTAGGGTCACACAGAGTCACAGCGATTCCCCGCAGGGTCCCGCAGGGTAACAGGGATTTCCCGCAGGGACCCGCAGAGTCACAGGGAATCACTACAGCGTCCCACAGAGTCACATGGAATCCCCGCAGGTCCCACAGAGTCACATGGAATCCCCGCAGGGTTCCACAGAGTCACAGGGAATCCCCGTAGGGTCACACAGAGTCACAGCGATTCCCCGCAGGGTCCCGTAGCGTCACAGGGAATCCCCTCAGGGTCCCATAGAGTCACATGGAATCCCCGCAGGGTCCCGCAGGGTCACAGGGATTCCCCGCAGGGTGCCACAGAGTAACAACGAATCCCCTCAGGGTCCCACAGAGTCACAGGGTTTCCCCGCAGGGTCCCGCAGCGTCACAGGGAATCCCCTCAGGGTGTCACAGAGTCACATGGAATCCCCGCAGGGTCCCATAGAGTCACAGGGAATCCCGGCAGGTTCCCACAGAGTCACAGGGATTCCCCGCAGGGTCCCACAGAGTCACAGGGATTGCCCGCAGGGTCCCACAGAGTCACAGGGAATCCCCGCAGTGTCCCATTGAGTCACATGGAATCCCCGCAGGGACCCTCAGAGTCACAGAGATTCCCCGTAGGGTCCCACAGAGTAACAGGGAAACCCTGCAGTGTTCCGCAGAGTCACAGAGAATCCCCGCAGGGACACACAGAGTCACATTGAATCCCCGCAGGGTCCTACAGAGTCATAGGGAATCCCCGCAGGGTCCCGCAGAGTATAAGGGATTCCCCGCAGCGTCCCGCAGTGTCACAGGGATTCCCTGCAGAGTCTCACAGACTCACAGGGAATCCCCGCAGGGTCCCGCAGAGTCACAGGGATTCCCCGCAGGTTCCCGCAGAGACACAGGGAATCCCCGCAGGGTCCCGCAGAGTCACAGGGATTCCCCACAGGGTCCCACAGAGTCACATGAATCCCCGCAGTGTCCCTCAGAGTCACATGGAATCCCGGCAGGGATACAGGGATTCCCCGCAGGGTCCCACAGAGTCACAGGGAATCCACGCAGGGTCCCGCAGGGTCACAGGGATTCCCCGTAGGGTCCGGCAGGGTCACAGGGATTCCCCTCAGGATCCCATAGACTCACAGGGATTCAACGCAGGGTCCTACAGAGTCACAGAGAATCCCCGCAGGGTCCCACAGAGTCACAGGGATTCCCCGCAGGGTCACGCAGCGTCACAGGGATTGCCCGCAGGGTCCCACAGAGTCACAGGGATTCCCCGCAGGGTCACACAGAGTCACATGGAATCCCCGAAGATCCCACAGAGTCATAGGGAATCCCCGCAGGGTCCCGCAGAGTATAAAGGATTCCCCGCAGCGTCCCGCAGGGTCACAGGGATTCCCCGCAGAGTCCCACAGACTCACAGGGAATCCCCGCAGGGTCCCGCCGAGTTACAGGGTTTCCCCGCAGGGTCCCGCAGAGACACAGGGATTCCCCGCAGGGTCCCGCAGAGTTACAGGGATTCCCCACAGGGTCCCACAGAGTCACATGGAATCCCCGCAGTGTCCCACAGAGTCACATGGAATCCCGGCAGGTCACAGGGATTCCCCGCAGGGTGCCACAGAGTCACAGGGAATTCACGCAGGGTCCCGCAGGTTCACAGGGATTCCCCGTATGGTCCCGCAGGGTCACAGGGATTCCCCTCAGGGTCCCATAGACTCACAGGGATTCAACGCAGGGTCCCACAGAGTCACAGAGAATCCCCGCAGGGTCCCACAGAGTCACAGGGATTCCCCGTAGGGTCCCGCAGCATCACAGGGAATCCCCGCAGGGTCCCACAGAGTCACATGGAATCCCCGCAGGGTCTAACGGAATCACATGGAATCTCCACAGGGACCCTCAGAGTCACAGGGATTTCCCGTAGGGTCCCACAGAGTCACACGGAATCCCCGCAGGGTCCCGCAGAGTCACAGGGCTTCCCCGCAGTGTCCCGCAGAGTCACAGGGATTCCCCGCAGGGTCCTGCAGAGTCACAGGGAATCCTCACAGGGTCCCACAGAGTCACAGGGATTCTCCGCAGGGTCCCACAGAGTCACGGGTCCTACCCGCAGGGTCCCACAGAGTCACAGGGAATCGCTGCAGGGTCCCACAGAGTCACATGGATTCCCCGCAGAGTCCCGTAGAGCCACAGGGATTCCCCGCAGGGTCGCGCAGAGTCACAGGGTATTCCCTCAGGGTCCCGCAGAGTCACAGGGAATCCCCTCAGGGTGCCACAGACTCACAGGGATTCCCCGCAGGGTCCCGCAGAGTCACAGTGAATCCCCGCTGGGTCCCGCAGAGTCACAGGTATTCCCCGCAGGGTCCCACAGAGTCACAGGGAATCTCCGCAGGGTCCCGCAGAGTCACAGGAATTCCCCGCAGGATCCCACAGAGTCACAGGGAATCGCCGCAGGGTCCCACAGACTCACAGGGATTCCCCGCAGGGTCCTGCAGTGTCACAGAGAATCCCCGCAGGGTCCCGCAGAGTCACAGAGAATCCACGCAGGGTCCCGCAGAGTCACAGGGATTCCCCCCAGGGTCCCACAGAGTCACAGAGAATCCCCGCAGGGTCCCGCAGAGTCACAGGGATTCCCTGCAGGGTCCCGCAGTGTCACAGAGAATCCCCGCAGGGTCCTGCAGAGTCACACGGAATCCCCGCAGTGACCCGCAGAGTCACAGGGATTCCCTGCAGGGTCCCGCAGTGTCACAGAGAATCCCCGCAGGGTCTCGCAGAGTCACAGAGAATCCCCGCAGTGTCCCGCATGATCACAGGGATTCCCCGTAGGTTCCTGCAGGGTCACAGGGATTCCCTTCAGGGTCCCACAGATTCGCAGGGATTTCCCGCAGGGGCCCACAGAGTCACAGGGATTCCCCGCAGGGTCCCACAGAGTCACGGGGATTCCCCGCAGCGTCCCGCAGAGTCACAGGGAATCCCCGCGGGGTCCCACAGAGTCACAGGGATTCCCTGCAGGGTCCCGCAGGGTAACAGGGATTTCCCGCAGGGACCCGCAGAGTCACATGGAATCCCCGCAGGGTTCCAGAGAGTCACAGGGAATCCCCGTAGGGTCACACAGAGTCACAGCGATTCCCCTCAGGGTCCCATAGAGTCACATGGAATCTCCGCAGGGTCCCGCAGGGTCACAGGGATTCCCCGCAGGGACCCACAGAGTAACAACGAATCCCCTCAGGGTCCCACAGAGTCACAGGGTTTCCCCGCAGGGTCCCGCAGCGTCACAGGGAATCCCCTCAGGGTCTCACAGAGTCACATGGAATCCCCGCAGGGTCCCATAGAGTCACAGGGAATCCCAGCAGGTTCCCACAGAGTCACAGGGATTCCCCGCAGGGTCCCACAGAGTAACAGGGATTGCCCGCAGGGTCCCACAGAGTCACAGGGAATCCCCGCAGTGTCCCATTGAGTCACATGGAATCCCTGCAGGGACCCTCAGAGTCACAGAGATTCCCCGTAGGGTCCCACAGAGTAACAGGAAAACCCCGCAGTGTTCCGCAGAGTCACATTGAATCCCCGCAGGGTCCTGCAGAGTCATAGGGAATCCCCGCAGGGTCCCGCA
This sequence comes from Heptranchias perlo, assembly GCF_035084215.1. Classification (NCBI taxonomy): domain Eukaryota; kingdom Metazoa; phylum Chordata; class Chondrichthyes; order Hexanchiformes; family Hexanchidae; genus Heptranchias; species Heptranchias perlo. Next base: position 57,831 of record NW_027139437.1, read on the forward strand.
GAGTATAAGGGATTCCCCGCAGCGTCCCGCAGGGTCACAGGGATTCCCCGCAGAGTCTCACAGACTCACAGGGAATCCCCGCAGGGTCCCGCAGAGTCACAGGGATTCCCCGCAGGTTCCCGCAGAGACACAGGGAATCCCCGCAGGGTCCCGCAGAGTCACAGGGATTCCCCACAGGGTCCCACAGAGTCACATGGAATCCCCGCAGTGTCCCTCAGAGTCACATGGAATCCCGGCAGGGACACAGGGATTCCCCGCAGGGTCCCACAGAGTCACAGGGAATCCACGCAGGGTCCCGCAGGGTCACAGGGATTCCCCGTAGGGTCCGGCAGGGTCACAGGGATTCCCCTCAGGGTCCCATAGACTCACAGGGATTCAACGCAGGGTCCTACAGAGTCACAGAGAATCCATGCAGGGTCCCACAGAGTCACAGGGATTCCCCGCAGGGTCACGCAGCGTCACAGGGATTGCCCGCAGGGTCCCACAGAGTCACAGGGATTCCCCGCAGGGTCACACAGAGTCACATGGAATCCCCGAAGATCCCACAGAGTCATAGGGAATCCCCGCAGGGTCCCGCAGAGTATAAAGGATTCCCCGCAGCGTCCCGCAGGGTCACAGGGATTCCCCGCAGAGTCCCACAGACTCACAGGGAATCCCCGCAGGGTCCCGCAGAGTTACAGGGTTTCCCCGCAGGGTCCCGCAGAGACACAGGGATTCCCCATAGGGTCCCGCAGAGTTACAGGGATTCCCCACAGGGTCCCACAGAGTCACATGGAATCCCCGCAGGGTCTCGCAGGGTCACAGGGAATCCCCACAGGGTCCCACAGAGTCACATGGAATCCCCGCAGCGTCCCACAGAGTCACATGGAATCCCCGCAGGATCCCACAGAGTAACAGGGAATCCTCGCAGGGTCCCGCAGAGTCACAGGGATTCCCCGCATGGTCCCACAGAGTCACAGTGATTCCCCGCAGGGTCACACAGAGTCACATGGAATCCCCGAAGATCCCACAGAGTCATAGGGAATCCCCGCAGGGTCCCGCAGAGTCACATGGAATCCCCGCAGGGTCCCACAGAGTAACAGCTCATCCCCGCAAGGTCCCGCAGAGTCACAGGGATTCCCCGCAGCGTCCCGCAGGGTCACAGGGATTCCCCGCAGAGTCCCACAGACTCACAGGGATTCCCCGCAGGGTCCCGCAGAGTTACAGGGATTCCCCGCAGGTTACCACAGAGTCACAGGGAATCCACGCAGGGTCCCGCAGGTTCACAGGGATTCCCCGTATGGTCCCGCAGGGTCACAGGGATTCTCCTCAGGGTCCCATAGACTCACAGGGATTCAACGCAGGGTCCCACAGAGTCTCAGAGAATTCCCGTAGGGTCCCACAGAGTCACAAGGATTCCCCGCAGGGTCCCGCAGCATCACAGGGAATCCCCGCAGGGTCCCACAGAGTCACAGGGATTCCCCGCAGGGTCCCGCAGCATCACAGGGAATCCCCGCAGGGTCCCACAGAGTCACATGGAATCCCCGCAGGGTCCCACGGAGTCACATGGAATCTCCACAGGGACCCACAGAGTCACATGGAATCCCCGCAGGGTCCCGCAGGGTCACAGGGATTCCCCGCAGGGTCCCACAGAGTAACAGGGAATCCCCTCAGGGTCCCACAGAGTCACAGGGATTCCCCGCAGGGTCCCGCAGCGTCACAGGGAATCCCCTCAGGGTCTCACAGAGTCACATGGAATCCCCGCAGGGTCCCATGGAGTCACAGGGAATCCCAGCAGGTTCCCACAGAGTCACAGGGATTCCCCGCAGGGTCCCACAGAGTCACAGGGATTGCCCGCAGGGTCCCACAGAGTAACAGGGAATCCCCGCAGTGTCCCATGGAGTCACATGGAATCCCCGCAGGGACCCTCAGAGTCACAGAGATTCCCCACAAGGTCCCACAGTGTCACAGGGATTCCCCGCAGGTCCCACAGAGTCACATGGAATCCCCGCAGGGTTCCACAGAGTCACAGGGAATCCCCGTAGGGTCACACAGAGTCACAGCGATTCCCTGCAGGGTCCCGTAGCGTCACAGGGAATCCCCTCAGGGTCTCATAGAGTCACATGGAATCTCCGCAGGGTCCCGCAGGGTCACAGGGATTCCCCGCAGGGTCCCACAGAGTAACAACGAATCCCCTCAGGGTCCCACGGAGTCACAGGGTTTCCCCGCAGGGTCCCGCAGCGTCACAGGGAATCCCCTCAGGGTCTCACAGAGTCACATGGAATCCCCGCAGGGTCCCATAGAGTCACAGGGAATCCCAGCAGGTTCCCACAGAGTCACAGGGATTCCCCGCAGGGTCCCACAGAGTAACAGGGATTGCCCGCAGGGTCCCACAGAGTCACAGGGAATCCCCGCAGTGTCCCATTGAGTCACATGGAATCCCCGCAGGGACCCTCAGAGTCACAGAGATTCCCCGTAGGGTCCCACAGAGTAACAGGGAAACCCCGCAGTGTTCCGCAGAGTCACATTGAATCCCCGCAGGGTCCTACAGAGTCATAGGGAATCCCCGCAGGGTCCCGCAGAGTATAAGGGATTCCCCGCAGCGTCCCGCAGGGTCACAGGGATTCCCCGCAGAGTCTCACAGACTCACAGGGAATCCCCGCAGGGTCCCGCAGAGTCACAGGGATTCCCCGCAGGTTCCCGCAGAGACACAGGGAATCCCCGCAGGGTCCCGCAGAGTCACAGGGATTCCCCACAGGGTCCCACAGAGTCACATGGAATCCCCGCAGTGTCCCTCAGAGTCACATGGAATCCCGGCAGGGACACAGGGATTCCCCGCAGGGTCCCACAGAGTCACAGGGAATCCACGCAGGGTCCCGCAGCGTCACAGGGATTCCCCGTAGGGTCCGGCAGGGTCACAGGGATTCCCCTCAGGGTCCCATAGACTCACAGGGATTCAACGCAGGGTCCTACAGAGTCACAGAGAATCCATGCAGGGTCCCACAGAGTCACAGGGATTCCCCGCAGGGTCACGAAGCGTCACAGGGATTGCCCGCAGGGTCCCACAGAGTCACAGGGATTCCCCGCAGGGTCACACAGAGTCACATGGAATCCCCGAAGATCCCACAGAGTCATAGGGAATCCCCGCAGGGTCCCGCAGAGTATAAAGTATTCCCCGCAGCGTCCCGCAGGGTCACAGGGATTCCCCGCAGAGTCTCACAGACTCACAGGGAATCCCCGCAGGGTCCCGCAGAGTCACAGGGATTCCCCGCAGGTTCCCGCAGAGACACAGGGAATCCCCGCAGGGTCCCGCAGAGTCACAGGGATTCCCCACAGGGTCCCACAGAGTCACATGGAATCCCCGCAGTGTCCCTCAGAGTCACATGGAATCCCGGCAGGGACACAGGGATTCCCCGCAGGGTCCCACAGAGTCACAGGGAATCCACGCAGGTTCCCGCAGGGTCACAGGGATTCCCCGTAGGGTCCGGCAGGGTCACAGGGATTCCCCTCAGGGTCCCATAGACTCACAGGGATTCAACGCAGGGTCCTACAGAGTCACAGAGAATCCATGCAGGGTCCCACAGAGTCACAGGGATTCCCCGCAGGGTCACGCAGCATCACAGGGATTGCCCGCAGGGTCCCACAGAGTCACAGGGATTCCCCGCAGGGTCACACAGAGTCACATGGAATCCCCGATGATCCCACAGAGTCATAGGGAATCCCCGCAGGGTCCCGCAGAGTATAAAGGATTCCCCGCAGCGTCCCGCAGGGTCACAGGGATTCCCCGCAGAGTCCCACAGACTCACAGGGAATCCCCGCAGGGTCCCGCAGAGTTACAGGGTTTCCCCGCAGGGTCCCGCAGAGACACAGGGATTCCCCGCAGGGTCCCGCAGAGTTACAGGGATTCCCCACAGGGTCCCACAGAGTCACATGGAATCCCCGCAGGGTCTCGCAGGGTCACAGGGAATCCCCACAGGGTCCCACAGAGTCACATGGAATCCCCGCAGCATCCCACAGAGTCACATGGAATCCCCGAAGATCCCACAGAGTCATAGGGAATCCCCGCAGGGTCCCGCAGAGTCACATGGAATCCCCGCAGGGTCCCACAGAGTAACAGCTCATCCCCGCAAGGTCCCGCAGAGTCACAGGGATTCCCCGCAGTGTCCTGCAGGGTCACAGGGATTCCCCGCAGAGTCCCACAGACTCACAGGGATTCCCCGCAGGGTCCCGCAGAGTTACAGGGATTCCCCACAGGGTCCCACAGAGTCACATGGAATCCCCGCAGTGTCCCACAGAGTCACATGGAATCCCGGCAGGTCATAGGGATTCCCCGCAGGGTACCACAGAGTCACAGGGAATCCACGCAGGGTCCCGCAGGTTCACAGGGATTCCCCGTATGGTCCCGCAGGGTCACAGGGATTCTCCTCAGGGTCCCATAGACTCACAGGGATTCAACGCAGGGTCCCACAGAGTCACAGAGAATCCCCGTAGGGTCCCACAGAGTCACAGGGATTCCCCGCAGGGTCCCGCAGCATCACAGAGAATCCCCGCAGGGTCCCACAGAGTCACATGGAATCCCCGCAGGGTCCCACGGAGTCACATGGAATCTCCACAGGGACCCACAGAGTCACATGGAATCCCCGCAGGGTCCCGCAGGGTCACAGGGATTCCCCGCAGGGTCCCACAGAGTAACAGGGAATCCCCTCAGGGTCCCACAGAGTCACAGGGATTCCCCGCAGGGTCCCGCAGCGTCACAGGGAATCCCCTCAGGGTCTCACAGAGTCACATGGAATCCCCGCAGGGTCCCATAGAGTCACAGGGAATCCCAGCAGGTTCCCACAGAGTCACAGGGATTCCCCGCAGGGTCCCACAGAGTCACAGGGATTGCCCGCAGGGTCCCACAGAGTCACAGGGAATCCCCGCAGTGTCACATGGAGTCACATGGAATCCCCGCAGGGACCCTCAGAGTCACAGAGATTCCCCACAAGGTCCCACAGTGTCACAGGGATTCCCCGCAGGGACCCTCAGAGTCACAGAGATTCCCCGTAGGGTCCCACAGAGTAACAGGGAAACCCCGCAGTGTTCCGCAGAGTCACAGAGAATCCCCGCAGGGACACACAGAGTCACATTGAATCCCCGCAGGGTCCCACAGAGTCATAGGGAATCCCCGCAGGGTCCCGCCGAGTATAAGGGATTCCCCGCAGCGTCCCGCAGGGTCACAGGGATTCCCCGCAGAGTCCCACAGACTCACAGGGAATTCCCGCAGGGTCCCGCAGAGTCACAGGGATTCCCCGCAGGTTCCCGCAGAGACACAGGGAATCCCCGCAGGGTCCCGCAGAGTCACAGGGATTCCCCACAGGGTCCCACAGAGTCACATGGAATCCCCGCAGTGTCCCTCAGAGTCACATGGAATCCCGGCAGGGACACAGGGATTCCCCGCAGGGTCCCACAGAGTCACAGGGAATCCACGCAGGGTCCCGCAGGGTCACAGGGATTCCCCGTAGGGTCCGGCAGGGTCACAGGGATTCCCCTCAGGGTCCCATAGACTCACAGGGATTCAACGCAGGGTCCTACAGAGTCACAGAGAATCCCCGCAGGGTCCCACAGAGTCACAGGGATTCCCCGCAGGGTCCCGCAGCGTCACAGGGATTGCCCGCAGGGTCCCACAGAGTCACAGGGATTCCCTGCAGGGTCCCACAGAGTCACAGGGATTGCCCGCAGGGTCCCACAGAGTCACAGGGAATCCCCGCAGTGTCCCATTGAGTCACATGGAATCCCCGCAGGGACCCTCAGAGTCACAGAGATTCCCCGCAAGTTCCCACAGTGTCACAGGGATTCCCCGCAGGGACCCTCAGAGTTACAGAGATTCCCCGTAGGGTCCCACAGAGTAACAGGGAATCCCCGCAGAGTCATAGGGAATATCTGCAGGGACCCTCAGTGTCACAGGGATTCCCTGCAGGGTCCCACAGAGTCACATGGAATCCCCGCAGTGTCCCTCAGAGTCACATGGAATCCCGGCAGGGACACAGGGATTCCCCGCAGGGTCCCACAGAGTCACAGGGAATCCACGCAGGGTCCCGCAGGGTCACAGGGATTCCCCGTAAGGTCCGGCATGGTCACAGGGATTCCCCTCAGGGTCCCATAGACTCACAGGGATTCAACGCAGGGTCCTACAGAGTCACAGAGAATCCCCGCAGGGTCCCACAGAGTCACAGGGATTCCCCGCAGGGTCACGCAGCGTCACAGGGATTGCCCGCAGGGTCCCACAGAGTCACAGGGATTCCCCGCAGGGTCACACAGAGTCACATGGAATCCCCGATGATCCCACAGAGTCATAGGGAATCCCCGCAGGGTCCCGCAGAGTATAAAGGATTCCCCGCAGCGTCCCGCAGGGTCACAGGGATTCCCCGCAGAGTCCCACAGACTCACAGGGAATCCCCGCAGGGTCCCGCAGAGTTACAGGGTTTCCCCGCAGGGTCCCGCAGAGACACAGGGATTCCCCGCAGGGTCCCGCAGAGTTACAGGGATTCCCCACAGGGTCCCACAGAGTCACATGGAATCCCCGCAGGGTCTCGCAGGGTCACAGGGAATCCCCACAGGGTCCCACAGAGTCACATGGAATCCCCGCAGCGTCCCACAGAGTCACATGGAATCCCCGCAGGATCCCACAGAGTAACAGGGAATCCCCGCAGGGTCCCGCAGAGTCACAGGGATTCCCCGCAGGGTCCCACAGAGTCACAGTGATTCCCCGCAGGGTCACACAGAGTCACACGGAATCCCCGAAGATCCCACAGAGTCATAGGGAATCCCCGCAGGGTCCCGCAGAGTCACATGGAATCCGCGCAGGGTCCCACAGAGTAACAGCTCATCCCCGCAAGGTCCTGCAGAGTCACAGGGATTCCCCGCAGCGTCCCGCAGGATCACAGGGATTCCCCGCAGAGTCCCACAGACTCACAGGGATTCCCCGCAGGGTCCCGCAGAGTTACAGGGATTCCCCACAGGGTCCCACAGAGTCACATGGAATCCCCGCAGTGTCCCACAGAGTCACATGGAATCCTGGCAGGTCACAGGGATTCCCCGCAGGGTACCACAGAGTCACAGGGAATCCACGCAGGGTCCCGCAGGTTCACAGGGATTCCCCGTATGGTCCCGCAGGGTCATAGGGATTCTCCTCAGGGTCCCATAGACTCACAGGGATTCAACGCAGGTACCCACAGAGTCTCAGAGAATCCCCGTAGGGTCCCACAGAGTCACAGGGATTCCCCGCAGGGTCCCGCAGCATCACAGGGAATCCCCGCAGGGTCCCACAGAGTCACATGGAATCCCCGCAGGGTCCCACGGAGTCACATGGAATCTCCACAGGGACCCACAGAGTCACATGGAATCCCCGCAGGGTCCCGCAGGGTCACAGGGATTCCCCGCATGGTCCCACAGAGTAACAGGGAATCCCCTCAGGGTCCCACAGAGTCACAGGGATTCCCCGCAGGGTCCCGCAGCGTCACAGGGAATCCCCTCAGGGTCTCACAGAGTCACATGGAATCCCCGCAGGGTCCCATAGAGTCACAGGGAATCCCAGCAGGTTCCCACAGAGTCACAGGGATTCCCCGCAGGGTCCCACAGAGTCACAGGGATTGCCCGCAGGGTCCCACAGAGTCACAGGGAATCCCCGCAGTGTCCCATGGAGTCACATGGAATCCCCGCAGGGACCCTCAGAGTCACAGAGATTCCCCACAAGGTCCCACAGTGTCACAGGGATTCCCCGCAGGGACCCTCAGAGTCACAGAGATTCCCCGTAGGGTCCCACAGAGTAACAGGGAAACCCCGCAGTGTTCCGCAGAGTCACAGAGAATCCCCGCAGGGACACACAGAGTCACATTGAATCCCCGCAGGGTCCCACAGAGTCATAGGGAATCCCCGCAGGGTCCCGCAGAGTATAAGGGATTCCCCGCAGCGTCCCGCAGGGTCACAGGGATTCCCCGCAGAGTCCCACAGACTCACAGGGAATTCCCGCAGGGTCCCGCAGAGTCACAGGGATTCCCTGCAGGTTCCCGCAGAGACACAGGGAATCCCCGCAGGGTCCCGCAGAGTCACAGGGATTCCCCACAGGGTCCCACAGAGTCACATGGAATCCCCGCAGTGTCCCTCAGAGTCACATGGAATCCCGGCAGGGACACAGGGATTCCCCGCAGGGTCCCACAGAGTCACAGGGAATCCACGCAGGGTCCCGCAGGGTCACAGGGATTCCCCGTAGGGTCCGGCAGGGTCACAGGGATTCCCCTCAGGGTCCCAGAGACTCACAGGGATTCAACGCAGGGTTCTACAGAGTCACAGAGAATCCATGCAGGGTCCCACAGAGTCACAGGGATTCCCCGCAGGGTCACGCAGCGTCACAGGGATTGCCCGCAGGGTCCCACAGAGTCACAGGGATTCCCCGCAGGGTCACACAGAGTCACATGGAATCCCCGAAGATCCCACAGAGTCATAGGGAATCCCCGCAGGGTCCCGCAGAGTATAAAGGATTCCCCGCAGCGTCCCGCAGGGTCACAGGGATTCCCCGCAGAGTCTCACAGACTCACAGGGAATCCCCGCAGGGTCCCGCAGAGTCACAGGGATTCCCCGCAGGTTCCCGCAGAGACACAGAGAATCCCCGCAGGGTCCCGCAGAGTCACAGGGATTCCCCACAGGGTCCCACAGAGTCACATGGAATCCCCGCAGTGTCCCTCAGAGTCACATGGAATCCCGGCAGGGACACAGGGATTCCCCGCAGGGTCCCACAGAGTCACAGGGAATCCACGCAGGGTCCCGCAGGGTCACAGGGATTCCCCGTAGGGTCCGGCAGGGTCACAGGGATTCCCCTCAGGGTCCCATAGACTCACAGGGATTCAACGCAGGGTCCTACAGAGTCACAGAGAATCCCCGCAGGGTCCCACAGAGTCACAGGGATTCCCCGTAGGGTCACGCAGCATCACAGGGATTGCCCGCAGGGTCCCACAGAGTCACAGGGATTCCCCGCAGGGTCACACAGAGTCACATGGAATCACCGAAGATCCCACAGAGTCATAGGGAATCCCCGCAGGGTCCCGCAGAGTATAAAGGATTCCCCGCAGCGTCCCGCAGGGTCACAGGGATTCCCCGCAGAGTCCCACAGACTCACAGGGAATCCCCGCAGGGTCCCGCAGAGTTACAGGGTTTCCCCGCAGGGTCCCGCAGAGACACAGGGATTCCCCATAGGGTCCCGCAGAGTTACAGGGATTCCCCACAGGTTCCCACAGAGTCACATGGAATCCCCGCAGTGTCTCGCAGGGTCACAGGGAATCCCCACAGGGTCCCACAGAGTCACATGGAATCCCCGCAGCGTCCCACAGAGTCACATGGAATCCCCGCAGGATCCCACAGAGTAACAGGGAATCCCCGCAGGGTCCCGCAGAGTCACAGGGATTCCCCGCAGGGTCCCACAGAGTCACAGTGATTCCCCGCAGGGTCACACAGAGTCACATGGAATTCCCGAAGATCCCACAGAGTCATAGGGAATCCCCGCAGGGTCCCGCAGAGTCACATGGAATCCCCGCAGGGTCCCACAGAGTAACAGCTCATCCCCGCAAGGTCCCGCAGAGTCACAGGGATTCCCCGCAGCGTCCCGCAGGGTCACAGGGATTCCCCGCAGAGTCCCACAGACTCACAGGGATTCCCCGCAGGGTCCCACAGAGTTACAGGGTTTCCCCACAGGGTCCCGCAGGTTCACAGGGATTCCCCGTATGGTCCCGCAGGGTCACAGGGATTTTCCTCAGGGTCACATAGACTCACAGGGATTCAACGCAGGGTCCCACAGAGTCACAGAGAATCCCCGTAGGGTCCCACAGAGTCACAGGGATTCCCCGCAGGGTCCCGCAGCATCACAGGGAATCCCCGCAGGGTCCCACAGAGTCACATGGAATCCCCGCAGGGTCCCACGGAGTCACATGGAATCTCCACAGGGACCCACAGAGTCACATGGAATCCCCGCAGGGTCCCGCAGGGTCACAGGGATTCCCCGCAGGGTCCCACAGAGTAACAGGGAATCCCCTCAGGGTCCCACAGAGTCACAGGGATTCCCCGCAGGGTCCCGCAGCGTCACAGGGAATCCCCTCAGGGTCTCACACAGTCACATGGAATCCCCGCAGGGTCCCATAGAGTCACAGGGAATCCCAGCAGGTTCCCACAGAGTCACAGGGATTCCCCGCAGGGTCCCACAGAGTCACAGGGATTGCCCGCAGGGTCCCACAGAGTCACAGGGAATCCCCGCAGTGTCACATGGAGTCACATGGAATCCCCGCAGGGACCCTCAGAGTCACAGAGATTCCCCACAAGGTCCCACAGTGTCACAGGGATTCCCCGCAGGGACCCTCAGAGTCACAGAGATTCCCCGTAGGGTCCCACAGAGTAACAGGGAAACCCCGCAGTGTTCCGCAGAGTCACAGAGAATCCCCGCAGGGACACACAGAGTCACATTGAATCCCCGCAGGGTCCCACAGAGTCATAGGGAATCCCCGCAGGGTCCCGCCGAGTATAAGGGATTCCCCGCAGCGTCCCGCAGGGTCACAGGGATTCCCCGCAGAGTCCCACAGACTCACAGGGAATTCCCGCAGGGTCCCGCAGAGTCACAGGGATTCCCCGCAGGTTCCCGCAGAGACACAGGGAATCCCTGCAGGGTCCCGCAGAGTCACAGGGATTCCCCACAGGGTCCCACAGAGTCACATGGAATCCCCGCAGTGTCCCTCAGAGTCACATGGAATCCCGGCAGGGACACAGGGATTCCCCGCAGGGTCCCACAGAGTCACAGGGAATCCACGCAGGGTCCCGCAGGGTCACAGGGATTCCCTGTAGGGTCCGGCAGGGTCACAGGGATTCCCCTCAGGGTCCCATAGACTCACAGGGATTCAACGCAGGGTCCTACAGAGTCACAGAGAATCCCCGCAGGGTCCCACAGAGTCACAGGGATTCCCCGCAGGGTCCCGCAGCGTCACAGGGATTGCCCGCAGGGTCCCACAGAGTCACAGGGATTCCCTGCAGGGTCCCACAGAGTCACAGGGATTGCCCGCAGGGTCCCACAGAGTCACAGGGAATCCCCGCAGTGTCCCATTGAGTCACATGGAATCCCCGCAGGGACCCTCAGAGTCACAGAGATTCCCCGCAAGGTCCCACAGTGTCACAGGGATTCCCCGCAGGGACCCTCAGAGTTACAGAGATTCCCCGTAGGGTCCCACAGAGTAACAGGGAATCCCCGCAGAGTCACAGGGAATATCTGCAGGGACCCTCAGTGTCACAGGGATTCCCTGCAGGGTCCCACAGAGTCACATGGAATCCCCGCCGGGTCCCGCAGAGTCACATGGAATCTCCACAGGGACCCACACAGTCACATGGAATCCCTGCAGGGTCCCACAGGGTCACAGGGATTCCCCACAGGGTCCCACAGAGTCACAGAGAATCCCCGCAGGGTCCCGCAGGGTCACAGGGATTCCCCGCAGGGTCCCACAGAGTCACAGTGAATCCCCGCAGGGTCCCGCAGGGTCACAGGGATTCCCCGCAGGTTCCCGCAGTTTCACAGAGATTCCCCGCAGGGTCCCACAGACTCACAGGAATTCCCCGCAGGGTCCCACAGAGTCACAGGGATTCCCCGCAGGGTCCCACAGAGTCACATGAATTCCCCGCAGGGTCCCACAGAGTCACAGGGAATCCCCGCAGTGTCCCATTGAGTCACATGGAATCCCCGCAGGGACCCTCAGAGTCACAGAGATTCCCTGCAAGGTCCCACAGTGTCACAGGGATTCCCCGCAGGGTTCCGCAGAGTCACAGAGAATCCCCGCAGGGACACACAGAGTCACATGGAATCCCCGCAGGGTCCCACAGAGTCATAGGGAATCCCCGCAGGGTCCTGCAGAGTATAAGGGATTCCCCGCTGCGTGCCGCAGGGAAACAGGGATTCCCCGCAGAGTCCCACAGACTCACAGGGAATCCCCGCAGGTTCCCGCAAAGTCACAGGGATTCCCCGCAGGTTCCCGCAGAGACACAGGGAATCCCCGCAGGGTCCCGCAGAGTCACAGGGATTCCCCACAGGGTCCCACAGAGTCACATGGAATCCCCGCAGTGTCCCTCAGAGTCACATGGAATCCCGGCAGGTCACAGGGATTCCCCGCAGGGTACCACAGAGTCACAGGGAATCAATGCAGGGTCCCGCAGGTTCACAGGGATTCCCCGTATGGTCCGGCAGGGTCACAGGGATTCTCCTCAGGGTCCCATAGACTCACAGGGATTCAACGCAGGGTCCTACAGAGTCACAGAGAATCCCCGCAGGGTCCCACAGAGTCACAGGGATTCCCCGCAGGGTCCCGCAGCATCACAGGGAATCCCCGCAGGGTCCCACAGAGTCACATGGAATCCCCGCAGGGTCCCACGGAGTCACATGGAATCCCAGCAGGGTCCCGCAGGGTCACAGGGATTCCCCGCAGGGTCCTACAGAGTCACAGAGAATCCCCGCAGGGTCCCACAGAGTCACATGGATTCCCCGCAGGGTCCCGCAGCGTCACAGGCATTCCCCGCAGGTTCCCGCAGAGACACAGGGAATCCCCATATGGTCCCGCAGAGTCACAGGGATTCCCCACAGGGTCCCACAGAGTCACATGGAATCCCCGCAGTGTCCCTCAGAGTCACATGGAATCCCGGCAGGGACACAGGGATTCCCCGCAGGGTCCCGCAGGGTCACAGGGATTCCCCGTAAGGTCCGGCAGGGTCACAGGGATTCCCCTCAGGGTCCCATAGACTCACAGGGATTCAACGCAGGGTCCTACAGAGTCACAGAGAAACCCCGCAGGGTCCCACAGAGTCACAGGGATTCCCCGCAGGGTCCCGCAGCGTCACAGGGATTGCCCGCAGGGTCCCACAGAGTCACAGGGATTCCCTGCAGGGTCCCACAGAGTCACAGGGATTGCCCGCAGGGTCCCACAGAGTCACAGGGAATCCCCGCAGTGTCCCATTGAGTCACATGGAATCCCCGCAGGGACCCTCAGAGTCACAGAGATTCCCCGCAAGGTCCCACAGTGTCACAGGGATTCCCCGCAGGGACCCTCAGAGTTACAGAGATTCCCCGTAGGGTCCCACAGAGTAACAGGGAATCCCCGCAGAGTCACAGGGAATATCTGCAGGGACCCTCAGTGTCACAGGGATTCCCTGCAGGGTCCCACAGAGTCACATGGAATCCCCGCCGGGTCCCGCAGAGTCACATGGAATCTCCACAGGGACCCACACAGTCACATGGAATCCCTGCAGGGTCCAACAGGGTCACAGGGATTCCCCACAGGGTCCCACAGAGTCACAGAGAATCCCCGCAGCGTCCCGCAGGGTCACAGGGATTCCCCGCAGGGTCCAACAGAGTCACAGTGAATCCCCGCAGGGTCCCGCAGGGTCACACGGATTCCCCGCAGGTTCCCGCAGGTTCACAGAGATTCCCCGCAGGGTCCCACAGACTCACAGGAATTCCCCGCAGGGTCCCACAGAGTCACAGGGATTCCCCGCAGGGTCCCACAGAGTCACATGAATTCCCCGCAGGGTCCCACAGAGTCACAGGGAATCCCCGCAGTGTCCCATTGAGTCACATGGAATCCCCGCAGGGACCCTCAGAGTCACAGAGATTCCCTGCAAGGTCCCGCAGTGTCACAGGGATTCCCCGCAGGGTTCCGCAGAGTCACAGAGAATCCCCGCAGGGACACACAGAGTCACATGGAATTCCCGCAGGGTCCCACAGAGTCATAGGGAATCCCCGCAGGGTCCCGCAGAGTATAAGGGATTCCCCGCAGCGTCCCGCAGGGTCACAGGGATTCCCCGCAGAGTCCCACAGACTCACAGGGAATCCCCGCAGGTTCCCGCAGAGTCACAGGGATTCCCCGCAGGTTCCCGCAGAGACACAGGGAATCCCCGCAGGGTCCCGCAGAGTCACAGGGATTCCCCACAGGGTCCCACAGAGTCACATCGAATCCCCGCAGTGTCCCTCAGAGTCACATGGAATCCCGGCAGGGACACAGGGATTCCCCGCAGGGTCCCACAGAGTCACAGGGAACCCACGCAGGGTCCCGCAGGGTCACAGGGATTCCCCGTAGGTTCCCGCAGGGTCACAGGGATTCCCCTCCGGGTCCCATAGACTCACAGGGATTCAACGCAGGGTCCCACAGAGTCACAGAGAATCCCCGTAGGGTCCCACAGAGTCACAGGGATTCCCCGCAGGGTCCCGCAGCGTCACAGGGAATCCCCGCAGGGTCCCACAGAGTCACATGGAATCCCCGCAGGGTCCCACGGAGTCACATGGAATCTCCACAGGGACCCACAGAGTCACATGGAATCCCCGCAGGGTCACGCAGGGTCACAGGGATTCCCCGCAGGGTCCCACAAAGTAACAGGGAATCCCCGCAGGGTCCCACAGAGTCACAGGGATTCCCCGCAGGGTCCCGCAGCGTCACAGGGAATCCCCTCAGGGTCTCACAGAGTCACATGGAATCCCCGCAGGGTCCCATAGAGTCACAGGGAATCCCAGCAGGTTCCCACAGAGTCACAGGGATTCCCCGCAGGGTCCCACAGAGTCACAGGGATTGCCCACAGGGTCCCACAGAGTCACAGGGATTGCCCACAGGGTCCCATTGAGTCACAATGAATCCCCGCAGGGACCCTCAGAGTCACAGAGATTCCCCGCAAGGTCCCACAGTGTCACAGGGATTCCCCGCAGGGACCCTCAGAGTCACAGAGATTCCCCGTAGGGTCCCACAGAGTAACAGGGAAACCCCGCAGTGTTCCGCAGAGTCATAGAGAATCCCCGCAGGGACACACAGAGTCACATTGAATCCCCGCAGGGTCCCACAGAGTCATAGGGAATCCCCGCAGGGTCCCGCAGAGTATAAGGAATTCCCCGCAGCGTCCCGCAGGGTCACAGGGATTCCCCGCAGAGTCCCACAGACTCACAGGGAATCCCCGCAGGGTCCCGCAGAGTCACAGGGATTCCCCGCAGGTTCCCGCAGAGACACAGGGAATCCCCGCAGGGTCCCGCAGAGTCACAGGGATTCACCACAGGGTCCCACAGAGTCACATGGAATCCCCGCAGTGTCCCTCAGAGTCACATGGAATCCCGGCAGGGACACAGGGATTCCCCGCAGGGTCCCACAGAGTCACAGGGAATCCACGCAGGGTCCCGCAGGGTCACAGGGATTCCCCGTAGGGTCCGGCAGGGTCACAGGGATTCCCCTCAGGGTCCCATAGATTCACAGGGATTCAACGCAGGGTCCTACAGAGTCACAGAGAATCCCCGCAGGGTCCCACAGAGTCACAGGGATTCCCCGCAGGGTCCCGCAGCGTCACAGGGATTGCCCGCAGGGTCCCACAGAGTCACAGGGATTCCCTGCAGGGTCCCACAGAGTCACAGGGATTGCCCGCAGGGTCCCACAGAGTCACAGGGAATCCCCGCAGTGTCCCATTGAGTCACATGGAATCCCCGCAGGGACCCTCAGAGTCACAGAGATTCCCCGCAAGGTCCCACAGTGTCACAGGGATTCCCCGCAGGGACCCTCAGAGTTACAGAGATTCCCCGTAGGGTCCCACAGAGTAACAGGGAATCCCCGCAGAGTCACAGGGAATATCTGCAGGGACCCTCAGTGTCACAGGGATTCCCTGCAGGGTCCCACAGAGTCACATGGAATCCCCGCAGTGTCCCTCAGAGTCACATGGAATCTCCACAGGGACCCACACAGTCACATGGAATCCCTGCAGGGTCCCACAGGGTCACAGCGATTCCCCACAGGGTCCCACAGTGTCACAGAGAATCCCCGCAGGGTCCCGCAGGGTCACAGGAATTCCCCGCAGGGTCCCACAGAGTCACAGGGATTCCCCGCAGGGTCCCACAGAGTCACATGGATTCCCCGCAGGGTCCCACAGAGTCACAGGGAATCCCCGCAGTGTCCCATTGAGTCACATGGAATCCCCGCAGGGACCCTCAGATTCACAGAGATTCCCTGCAAGGTCCCACAGTGTCACAGGGATTCCCCGCAGGGTTCCGCAGAGTCACAGAGAATCCCCGCAGGGACACACAGAATCACATGGAATCCCCGCAGGGTCCCACAGAGTCATAGGGAATCCCCGCAGGGTCCCGCAGAGTATAAGGGATTCCCCGCTGCGTCCCGCAGGGTCACAGGGATTCCCCGCAGAGTCCCACAGACTCACAGGCAATCCCCGCAGGTTCCCGCAGAGTCACAGGGATTCCCCGCAGGTTCCCGCAGAGACACAGGGAATCCCCGCAGGGTCCCGCAGAGTCACAGGGATTCCCCACAGGGTCCCACAGAGTCACATGGAATCCCCGCAGTGTCCCTCAGAGTCACATAGAATCCTGGCAGGGACACAGGGATTCCCCGCAGGGTCCCACAGAGTCACAGGGAATCCACGCAGGGTCCCGCAGGGTCACAGGGTTTCCCCGTAAGGTCCGGCAGGGTCACAGGGATTCCCCTCAGGGTCCCATAGACTCACAGGGATTCAACGCAGGGTCCTACAGAGTCACAGAGAATCCCCGCAGGGTCCCACAGAGTCACAGGGATTCCCCGCAGGGTCCCGCAGCATCACAGGGATTGCCCGCAGGGTCCCACAGAGTCACAGGGATTCCCCGTAGGGTCCCACAGAGTAACAGGGAATCCCCGCAGAGTCACAGGGAATATCTGCAGGGACCCTCAGTGTCACATGGAATCCCCGCCGGGTCCCGCAGAGTCACATGGAATCCCCGTAGGGTCCCACAGAGTAACAGGGAATCCCCGCAGAGTCACATGGAATCTCCACAGGGACCCACACAGTCACATGGAATCCCTGCAGGGTCCCACAGAGTCACATGGAATCCCTGCAGG
This sequence comes from Heptranchias perlo, assembly GCF_035084215.1. Lineage (NCBI taxonomy): Eukaryota > Metazoa > Chordata > Chondrichthyes > Hexanchiformes > Hexanchidae > Heptranchias > Heptranchias perlo. The sequence goes on from NW_027139437.1 coordinate 74,711, forward strand.
GTCCCACAGGGTCACAGGGATTCCCCACAGGGTCCCACAGAGTCACATAGAATCCCCGCAGGGTCCCGCAGGGTCACAGGGATTCCCCGCAGGGTCCCACAGAGTCACAGTGAATCCCCGCAGGGTCCCGCAGGGTCAGAGGGATACCCCGCAGGTTCCCGCAGGTTCACAGAGATTCCCCGCAGGGTCCCACAGACTTACACGAATTCCCCGCAGGATCCCACAGAGTCACAGGGATTCCCCGCAGGGTCCCACAGAGTCACATGAATTCCCCGCAGGGTCCCACAGAGTCACAGGGAATCCCCGCAGTGTCCCATTGAGTCACATGGAATCCCCGCAGGGACCCTCAGAGTCACAGAGATTCCCCGCAAGGTCCCACAGTGTCACAGGGATTCCCCGCAGGGACCCTCAGAGTTACAGAGATTCCCCGTAGGGTCCCACAGAGTAACAGGGAATCCCCGCAGAGTCACAGGGAATATCTGCAGGGACCCTCAGTGTCACAGGGATTCCCTGCAGGGTCCCACAGAGTCACATGGAATCCCCGCAGTGTCCCTCAGAGTCACATGGAATCTCCACAGGGACCCACACAGTCACATGGAATCCCTGCAGGGTCCCACAGGGTCACAGCGATTCCCCACAGGGTCCCACAGTGTCACAGAGAATCCCCGCAGGGTCCCGCAGGGTCACAGGAATTCCCCGCAGGGTCCCACAGAGTCACAGGGATTCCCCGCAGGGTCCCACAGAGTCACATGGATTCCCCGCAGGGTCCCACAGAGTCACAGGGAATCCCCGCAGTGTCCCATTGAGTCACATGGAATCCCCGCAGGGACCCTCAGATTCACAGAGATTCCCTGCAAGGTCCCACAGTGTCACAGGGATTCCCCGCAGGGTTCCGCAGAGTCACAGAGAATCCCCGCAGGGACACACAGAATCACATGGAATCCCCGCAGGGTCCCACAGAGTCATAGGGAATCCCCGCAGGTTCCCGCAGAGTATAAGGGATTCCCCGCTGCGTCCCGCAGGGTCACAGGGATTCCCCGCAGAGTCCCACAGACTCACAGGCAATCCCCGCAGGTTCCCGCAGTGTCACAGGGAATCCCCTCAGGGTCTCGCAGAGTCACATGGAATCCCCGCAGGGTCCCATAGAGTCACAGGGAATCCCAGCAGGTTCCCACAGAGTCACAGGGATTCCCCGCAGGGACCCTCAGTGTCACAGGGATTCCCTGCAGGGTCCCACAGAGTCACATGGAATCCCCGCCGGGTCCCGCAGAGTCACATGGAATCTCCACAGGGACCCACACAGTCACATGGAATCCCTGCAGGGTCCCACAGGGTCACAGGGATTCCCCACAGGGTCCCACAGAGTCACATAGAATCCCCGCAGGGTCCCGCAGGGTCACAGGGATTCCCCGCAGGGTCCCACAGAGTCACAGTGAATCCCCGCAGGGTCCCGCAGGGTCAGAGGGATACCCCGCAGGTTCCCGCAGGTTCACAGAGATTCCCCGCAGGGTCCCACAGACTTACAGGAATTCCCCGCAGGATCCCACAGAGTCACAGGGATTCCCCGCAGGGTCCCACAGAGTCACATGAATTCCCCGCAGGGTCCCACAGAGTCACAGGGAATCCCCGCAGTGTCCCATTGAGTCACATGGAATCCTCGCAGGGACCCTCAGAGTCACAGAGATTCCCTGCAAGGTCCCGCAGTGTCACAGAGAATCCCCGCAGGGACACACAGAGTCACATGGAATCCCCGCAGGGTCCCACAGAGTCATAGGGAATCCCCGCAGGGTCCCGCAGAGTATAAGGGATTCCCCGCAGCGTCCCGCAGGGTCACAGGGATTCCCCGCAGAGTCCCACAGACTCACAGGGAATCCCCGCAGGTTCCCGCAGAGTCACAGGGATTCCCCGCAGGTTCCCGCAGAGACACAGGGAATCCCCGCAGGGTCCCGCAGAGTCACAGGGATTCCCCACAGGGTCCCACAGAGTCACATGGAATCCCCGCAGTGTCCCTCAGAGTCACATGGAATCCCGGCAGGGACACAGGGATTCCCCGCAGGGTCCCACAGAGTCACAGGGAATCCACGCAGGGTCCCGCAGGGTCACAGGGATTCCCCGTAGGGTCCGGCAGGGTCACAGGGATTCCCCTCAGGGTCCCATAGACTCACAGGGATTCAACGCAGGGTCCCACAGAGTCACAGAGAATCCCCGCAGGGTCCCACAGAGTCACAGGGATTCCCCGCAGGGTCCCGCAGCGTCACATGGAATCCCCGCAGGGTCCCACGGAGTCACATGGAATCTCCACAGGGACCCACAGAGTCACATGGAATCCCCGCAGGGTCACGCAGGGTCACAGGGATTCCCCGCAGGGTCCCACAGAGTAACAGGGAATCCCCGCAGGGTCCCACAGAGTCACACGGATTTCCCGCAGGGTCCCGCAGCGTCACAGGGAATCCCCTCAGGGTCTCACAGAGTCACATGGAATCCCCGCAGGGTCCCATAGAGTCACAGGGAATCCCAGCAGGTTCCCACAGAGTCACAGGGATTCCCCGCAGGGTCCCACAGAGTCACAGGGATTGCCCACAGGGTCCCACAGAGTCACAGGGAATCCCCGCAGTGTCCCATTGAGTCACATGGAATCCCCGCAGGGACCCTCAGAGTCACAGAGATTCCCCGCAAGGTCCCACAGTGTAACAGGGATTCCCCGCAGGGACCCTCAGAGTCACAGAGATTCCCCGTAGGGTCCCACAGAGTAACAGGGAAACCCCGCAGTGTTCCGCAGAGTCACAGGGATTCCCCTCAGGGTCCCACAGAGTCACATTGAATCCCCGCAGGGTCCCACAGAGTCATAGGGAATCCCCGCAGGGTCCCGCAGAGTATAAGGGATTCCCCGCAGCGTCCCGCAGGGTCACAGGGATTCCCCGCAGAGTCCCACAGACTCACAGGGAATCCCCGCAGGGTCCCGCAGAGTCACAGGGATTCCCCACAGGGTCCCACAGAGTCACATGGAATCCCCGCAGTGTCCCTCAGAGTCACATGGAATCCCGGCAGGGACACAGGGATTCCCCGCAGGGTCCGACAGAGTCACAGGGAATCCACGCAGGGTCCCGCAGGGTCACAGGGATTCCCCGTAGGGTCCGGCAGCGTCACAGGGATTCCCCTCAGGGTCCCATAGACTCACAGGGATTCAACGCAGGGTCCTACAGAGTCACAGAGAATCCCCGCAGGGTCCCACAGAGTCACAGGGATTCCCCGCAGGGTCCCGCAGCGTCACAGGGATTGCCCGCAGGGTCCCACAGAGTCACAGGGATTCCCTGCAGGGTCCCACAGAGTCACAGGGATTGCCCGCAGGGTCCCACAGAGTCACAGGGAATCCCCGCAGTGTCCCATTGAGTCACATGGAATCCCCGCAGGGACCCTCAGAGTCACAGAGATTCCCCGCAAGGTCCCACAGTGTCACAGGGATTCCCCGCATGGACCCTCAGAGTTACAGAGATTCCCCGTAGGGTCCCACAGAGTAACAGGGAATCCCCGCAGAGTCACAGGGAATATCTGCAGGGACCCTCAGTGTCACAGGGATTCCCTGCAGGGTCCCACAGAGTCACATGGAATCCCCGCCGGGTCCCGCAGAGTCACATGGAATCTCCACAGGGACCCACACAGTCACATGGAATCCCTGCAGGGTCCGAAAGGGTCACAGGGATTCCCCACAGGGTCACACAGTGTCACAGAGAATCCCCGCAGGGTCCCGCAGGGTCACAGGAATTCCCCGCAGGGTCCCACAGAGTCACAGGGATTCCCCGCAGGGTCCCACAGAGTCACATGAATTCCCCGCAGGGTCCCACAGAGTCACAGGGAATCCCCGCAGTGTCCCATTGAGTCACATGGAATCCCCGCAGGGACCCTCAGAGTCACAGAGATTCCCTGCAAGGTCCCACAGTGTCACAGGGATTCCCCGCAGGGTTCCGCAGAGTCACAGAGAATCCCCGCAGGGTCCCGCAGGGTCACAGGGATTCCCCGCAGGTTCCCGCTGAGACACAGGGAATCCCCGCAGGGTCCCGCAGGGTCACAGGGATTCCCCTCAGGGTCACACAGTGTCACAGAGAATCCCCGCAGGGTCCCGCAGGGTCACAGGGATTCCCCGCAGGTTCCCGCTGAGACACAGGGAATCCCCGCAGGGTCCCGCAGAGACACAGGGAATCCCCGCAGGGTCCCACAGAGTCACATGGAATCCCCGCAGTGTCCCTCAGAGTCACATGGAATCCCCGCAGGGACCCTCAGAGTCACAGAGATTCCCCGCAAGGTCCCACAGTGTCACAGGGATTCCCCGCAGGGACCCTCAGAGTTACAGAGATTCCCCGTAGGGTCCCACAGAGTAACAGGGAATCCCCGCAGAGTCACAGGGAATATCTGCAGGGACCCTCAGTGTCACAGGGATTCCCTGCAGGGTCCCACAGAGTCACATGGAATCCCCGCAGTGTCCCTCAGAGTCACATGGAATCTCCACAGGGACCCACACAGTCACATGGAATCCCTGCAGGGTCCCACAGGGTCACAGCGATTCCCCACAGGGTCCCACAGTGTCACAGAGAATCCCCGCAGGGTCCCGCAGGGTCACAGGAATTCCCCGCAGGGTCCCACAGAGTCACAGGGATTCCCCGCAGGGTCCCACAGAGTCACATGGATTCCCCGCAGGGTCCCACAGAGTCACAGGGAATCCCCGCAGTGTCCCATTGAGTCACATGGAATCCCCGCAGGGACCCTCAGATTCACAGAGATTCCCTGCAAGGTCCCACAGTGTCACAGGGATTCCCCGCAGGGTTCCGCAGAGTCACAGAGAATCCCCGCAGGGACACACAGAATCACATGGAATCCCCGCAGGGTCCCACAGAGTCATAGGGAATCCCCGCAGGTTCCCGCAGAGTATAAGGGATTCCCCGCTGCGTCCCGCAGGGTCACAGGGATTCCCCGCAGAGTCCCACAGACTCACAGGCAATCCCCGCAGGTTCCCGCAGTGTCACAGGGAATCCCCTCAGGGTCTCGCAGAGTCACATGGAATCCCCGCAGGGTCCCATAGAGTCACAGGGAATCCCAGCAGGTTCCCACAGAGTCACAGGGATTCCCCGCAGGGACCCTCAGTGTCACAGGGATTCCCTGCAGGGTCCCACAGAGTCACATGGAATCCCCGCCGGGTCCCGCAGAGTCACATGGAATCTCCACAGGGACCCACACAGTCACATGGAATCCCTGCAGGGTCCCACAGGGTCACAGGGATTCCCCACAGGGTCCCACAGAGTCACATAGAATCCCCGCAGGGTCCCGCAGGGTCACAGGGATTCCCCGCAGGGTCCCACAGAGTCACAGTGAATCCCCGCAGGGTCCCGCAGGGTCAGAGGGATACCCCGCAGGTTCCCGCAGGTTCACAGAGATTCCCCGCAGGGTCCCACAGACTTACAGGAATTCCCCGCAGGATCCCACAGAGTCACAGGGATTCCCCGCAGGGTCCCACAGAGTCACATGAATTCCCCGCAGGGTCCCACAGAGTCACAGGGAATCCCCGCAGTGTCCCATTGAGTCACATGGAATCCTCGCAGGGACCCTCAGAGTCACAGAGATTCCCTGCAAGGTCCCGCAGTGTCACAGAGAATCCCCGCAGGGACACACAGAGTCACATGGAATCCCCGCAGGGTCCCACAGAGTCATAGGGAATCCCCGCAGGGTCCCGCAGAGTATAAGGGATTCCCCGCAGCGTCCCGCAGGGTCACAGGGATTCCCCGCAGAGTCCCACAGACTCACAGGGAATCCCCGCAGGTTCCCGCAGAGTCACAGGGATTCCCCGCAGGTTCCCGCAGAGACACAGGGAATCCCCGCAGGGTCCCGCAGAGTCACAGGGATTCCCCACAGGGTCCCACAGAGTCACATGGAATCCCCGCAGTGTCCCTCAGAGTCACATGGAATCCCGGCAGGGACACAGGGATTCCCCGCAGGGTCCCACAGAGTCACAGGGAATCCACGCAGGGTCCCGCAGGGTCACAGGGATTCCCCGTAGGGTCCGGCAGGGTCACAGGGATTCCCCTCAGGGTCCCATAGACTCACAGGGATTCAACGCAGGGTCCCACAGAGTCACAGAGAATCCCCGCAGGGTCCCACAGAGTCACAGGGATTCCCCGCAGGGTCCCGCAGCGTCACATGGAATCCCCGCAGGGTCCCACGGAGTCACATGGAATCTCCACAGGGACCCACAGAGTCACATGGAATCCCCGCAGGGTCACGCAGGGTCACAGGGATTCCCCGCAGGGTCCCACAGAGTAACAGGGAATCCCCGCAGGGTCCCACAGAGTCACACGGATTTCCCGCAGGGTCCCGCAGCGTCACAGGGAATCCCCTCAGGGTCTCACAGAGTCACATGGAATCCCCGCAGGGTCCCATAGAGTCACAGGGAATCCCAGCAGGTTCCCACAGAGTCACAGGGATTCCCCGCAGGGTCCCACAGAGTCACAGGGATTGCCCACAGGGTCCCACAGAGTCACAGGGAATCCCCGCAGTGTCCCATTGAGTCACATGGAATCCCCGCAGGGACCCTCAGAGTCACAGAGATTCCCCGCAAGGTCCCACAGTGTAACAGGGATTCCCCGCAGGGACCCTCAGAGTCACAGAGATTCCCCGTAGGGTCCCACAGAGTAACAGGGAAACCCCGCAGTGTTCCGCAGAGTCACAGGGATTCCCCTCAGGGTCCCACAGAGTCACATTGAATCCCCGCAGGGTCCCACAGAGTCATAGGGAATCCCCGCAGGGTCCCGCAGAGTATAAGGGATTCCCCGCAGCGTCCCGCAGGGTCACAGGGATTCCCCGCAGAGTCCCACAGACTCACAGGGAATCCCCGCAGGGTCCCGCAGAGTCACAGGGATTCCCCACAGGGTCCCACAGAGTCACATGGAATCCCCGCAGTGTCCCTCAGAGTCACATGGAATCCCGGCAGGGACACAGGGATTCCCCGCAGGGTCCGACAGAGTCACAGGGAATCCACGCAGGGTCCCGCAGGGTCACAGGGATTCCCCGTAGGGTCCGGCAGCGTCACAGGGATTCCCCTCAGGGTCCCATAGACTCACAGGGATTCAACGCAGGGTCCTACAGAGTCACAGAGAATCCCCGCAGGGTCCCACAGAGTCACAGGGATTCCCCGCAGGGTCCCGCAGCGTCACAGGGATTGCCCGCAGGGTCCCACAGAGTCACAGGGATTCCCTGCAGGGTCCCACAGAGTCACAGGGATTGCCCGCAGGGTCCCACAGAGTCACAGGGAATCCCCGCAGTGTCCCATTGAGTCACATGGAATCCCCGCAGGGACCCTCAGAGTCACAGAGATTCCCCGCAAGGTCCCACAGTGTCACAGGGATTCCCCGCATGGACCCTCAGAGTTACAGAGATTCCCCGTAGGGTCCCACAGAGTAACAGGGAATCCCCGCAGAGTCACAGGGAATATCTGCAGGGACCCTCAGTGTCACAGGGATTCCCTGCAGGGTCCCACAGAGTCACATGGAATCCCCGCCGGGTCCCGCAGAGTCACATGGAATCTCCACAGGGACCCACACAGTCACATGGAATCCCTGCAGGGTCCGAAAGGGTCACAGGGATTCCCCACAGGGTCACACAGTGTCACAGAGAATCCCCGCAGGGTCCCGCAGGGTCACAGGAATTCCCCGCAGGGTCCCACAGAGTCACAGGGATTCCCCGCAGGGTCCCACAGAGTCACATGAATTCCCCGCAGGGTCCCACAGAGTCACAGGGAATCCCCGCAGTGTCCCATTGAGTCACATGGAATCCCCGCAGGGACCCTCAGAGTCACAGAGATTCCCTGCAAGGTCCCACAGTGTCACAGGGATTCCCCGCAGGGTTCCGCAGAGTCACAGAGAATCCCCGCAGGGTCCCGCAGGGTCACAGGGATTCCCCGCAGGTTCCCGCTGAGACACAGGGAATCCCCGCAGGGTCCCGCAGGGTCACAGGGATTCCCCTCAGGGTCACACAGTGTCACAGAGAATCCCCGCAGGGTCCCGCAGGGTCACAGGGATTCCCCGCAGGTTCCCGCTGAGACACAGGGAATCCCCGCAGGGTCCCGCAGAGACACAGGGAATCCCCGCAGGGTCCCACAGAGTCACATGGAATCCCCGCAGTGTCCCTCAGAGTCACATGGAATCCCGGCAGGGACACAGGGATTCCCCGCAGGGTCCCACAGAGTCACAGGGAATCCACGCAGGGTCCCGCAGGGTCACAGGGTTTCCCCGTAAGGTCCGGCAGGGTCACAGGGATTCCCCTCCGGGTCCCATAGACTCACAGGGATTCAACGGAGGGTCCCACAGAGTCGCAGAGAATCCCCGCAGGGTCCCACAGAGTCACAGGGATTCCCCGCAGGGTCCCGCAGCGTCACAGGGAATCCCCGCAGGGTCCCACAGAGTCACATGGAATCCCCGCAGGGTCCCACGGAGTCACATGGAATCTCCACAGGGACCCACAGAGTCACATGGAATCCCCGCAGGGTCACGCAGGGTCACAGGGATTCCCCGCAGGGTCCCACAGAGTATCAGGGAATCCCCGCAGTGTCCCACAGAGTCATAGGGATTCCCCGCAGGGTCCCGCAGCGTCACAGGGAATCCCCTCAGGGTCTCACAGAGTCACATGGAATCCCCGCAGGGTCCCATAGAGTCACAGGGAATCCCAGCAGGTTCCCACAGAGTCACAGGGATTCCCCGCAGGGTCCCACAGAGTCACAGGGATTGCCCACAGGTTCCCACAGAGTCACAGGGAATCCCCGCAGTGTCCCATTGAGTCACATGGAATCCCCGCAGTGACCCTCAGAGTCACAGAGATTCCCCGCAGGGTCCCACAGAGTCACAGAGAATCCCCGCAGGGTCCCGCAGGGTCACAGGGATTCCCCGCAGGGTCCCACAGAGTCACAGAGAATCCCCGCAGGGTCCCACAGAGTCACATGGATTCCCCGCAGGGTCCCGCAGAGTCACAGGGATTCCCCGTAGCGTCCCACAGAGTCACATGGATTCCCCGCAGGGTCCCGCAGAGTCACAGGGAATCCCCACAGGGTCCCACAGAGTCACATGGTATCCCCGCAGGGTCCCACAGAGTCACATGGAATCCCCGCAGGGTTCCACAGAGTCACAGGGAATCCCCGCAGGGTCCCACAGAGTCACAGGGATTCCCCGCAGGGTCCCGCAGCATCACAGGGAATCCCCTCAGGGCCCCACAGAGTCACATGGAATCCCCGCAGGGTCCCAGGGAATCCCCACAGGGTCCCGCAGAGTCACAGGGATTTCCCGCAGGGTCCCACAGAGTCACATGGAATCTCCGCAGGGACACTCAGAGTCACAGGGATTGCCCGCAGGGTCCCACAGAGTCACAGGGAATCCCCGCAGGGTCCCATAGAGTCACATGGAATCCCCACAGGGACACTCAGAGTCACAGATATTCCCCGCAGGGTCCCACAGAGTCATAGAGAATCCCCGCAGGGTCCCGCAGAGTCACAGGGATTCCCCGCAGGGTCCCACAGAGTCACAGAGAATCCCCGCAGGTTCCCGCAGAGTCACAGGGATTCCCCGCAGGGTCCCGCAGAGTCACAGGGATTCCCCGCAGGGTCCCGCAGAGTCACAGGGATTCCCCGCAGGGTCCCGCAGAGTCACAGGGATTCCCCGCAGGGTCCCACAGAGTCACAGAGAATCCCCGCAGGGTCCCACAGAGTCATAGGGATTCCCCGCAGGGTCCCGCAGAGTCACAGGGAATCCCCGCAGGGTCCCACAGAGTCACAGGGAATCCACGCAGGGTCCCACGGAGTCACATGGAATCTCCACAGGGTCTCGCAGGGTCACAGGGATTCCCCGCAGGGTCCCACAGACTCACAGGGATTTCCCGCAGGGTCCCGCAGGGTCCCCCAGAGTCACAGGGTATCCCCGCAGAGTCCCGCAGGGTAACAGGGATTCCCCGTCGGGTCCCGCAGAGTCACAGGGAATCCCCACTGGGTCCCACAGAGTCACATGGAATCCCCGCAGGGTCCCACAGAGACACATGGAATCCCCGCAGGATCCCACAGAGTAACAGGTAATCCCCGCAGGGTCCCGCAGAGTCACAGAGAATCCCCGCAGGGTCCCACAGAGTCACATGGAATCCCCACAGGGTCCCACAGAGTCACAGGGATTTCCCGCAGGGTCCCACAGAGTCACATGGAATCTCCGCAGGGACACTCAGAGTCACAGGGATTGCCCGCAGGGTCCCACAGAGTCACAGGGAATCCCCGCAGGGTCCCATAGAGTCACATGGAACCCCCACAGGGACACTCAGAGTCACAGATATTCCCCGCAGGGTCCCACAGAGTCATAGAGAATCCCCGCAGGGTCCCGCAGAGTCACAGGGATTCCCCGCAGGGTCCCACAGAGTCACAGAGAATCCCCGCAGGTTCCCGCAGAGTCACAGGGATTCCCCGCAGGGTCCCGCAGAGTCACAGGGATTCCCCGCAGGGTCCCGCAGAGTCACAGGGATTCCCCGCAGGGTCCCGCAGAGTCACAGGGATTCCCCGCAGGGTCCCACAGAGTCACAGAGAATCCCCGCAGGGTCCCACAGAGTCATAGGGATTCCCCGCAGGGTCCCGCAGAGTCACAGGGAATCCCCGCAGGGTCCCACAGAGTCACAGGGAATCCACGCAGGGTCCCACGGAGTCACATGGAATCTCCACAGGGTCTCGCAGGGTCACAGGGATTCCCCTCAGGGTCCCACAGAGTCACCGGGAATCCCCGCAGGGTCCCGCAGGGTCACAGGGATTCCCCGCAGGGTCCCACAGACTCACAGGGATTTCCCGCAGGGTCCCGCAGGGTCCCCCAGAGTCACAGGGTATCCCCGCAGAGTCCCGCAGGGTAACAGGGATTCCCCGTCGGGTCCCGCAGAGTCACAGGGAATCCCCACTGGGTCCCACAGAGTCACATGGAATCCCCGCAGGGTCCCACAGAGACACATGGAATCCCCGCAGGATCCCACAGAGTAACAGGTAATCCCCGCAGGGTCCCGCAGAGTCACAGAGAATCCCCGCAGTGTCCCACAGAGTCACATGGAATCCCCGCAGGGTCCCACAGAGTAACAGCTTATCCCCGCAGGGTCCGTAGAGTCACAGTGATTCCCCGCAGGGTCCCGCAGAGTCACAGGGATTCCCCGCAGGGTCACACAGAGTCACATGGAATCCCGGCAGGTTCCCACAGAGTCACAGGGAATTCCCGCAGGGTCCCGCAGATTCAAAGGGATTCCCCGCAGGGTCCCGCATGGTCACAGGGATTCCCCGCAGAGTCCCACAGACTCACAGGGATTCCCCGCAGGGTCCCACAGAGTCACAGGGATTTCCCGTAGGGTCCCACAGAGTAACAGGGAATCCCCGCAGAGTCACAGGGAATCCCCGCAGGGTCCCACAGAGTCACAGGGAATCCACGCATGGTCCCACGGAGTCACATGGAATCTCCACAGGGTCTCGCAGGGTCACAGGGATTCCCCTCAGGGTCCCACAGAGTCACCGGGAATCCCCGCAGGGTCCCGCAGGGTCACAGGGATTCCCCGCAGGGTCCCACAGACTCACAGGGATTTCCCGCAGGGTCCCGCAGGGTCCCCCAGAGTCACAGGGTATCCCCGCAGAGTCCCGCAGGGTAACAGGGATTCCCCGTCGGGTCCCGCAGAGTCACAGGGAATCCCCACTGGGTCCCACAGAGTCACATGGAATCCCCGCAGGGTCCATTAGAGACACATGGAATCCCCGCAGGATCCCACAGAGTAACAGGTAATCCCCGCAGGGTCCCGCAGAGTCACAGAGAATCCCCGCAGGGTCCCACAGAGTCACATGGAATCCCCGCAGGGTCCCACAGAGTAACAGCTTATCCCCGCAGGGTCCGCAGAGTCACAGTGATTCCCCGCAGGGTCCCGCAGAGTCACAGGGATTCCCCGCAGGGTCACACAGAGTCACATGGAATCCCGGCAGGTTCCCACAGAGTCACAGGGAATTCCCGCAGGGTCCCGCAGATTCAAAGGGATTCCCCGCAGGGTCCCGCATGGTCACAGGGATTCCCCGCAGAGTCCCACAGACTCACAGGGATTCCCCGCAGGGTCCCACAGAGTCACAGGGATTTCCCGTAGGGTCCCACAGAGTAACAGGGAATCCCCGCAGAGTCACAGGGAATATCTGCAGGGACCCTCAGTGTCACAGGGATTCCCTGCAGGGTCCCACAGAGTCACATGGAATCCCCGCCGGGTCCCGCAGAGTCACATGGAATCTCCACAGGGACCCACACAGTCACATGGAATCCCTGCAGGGTCCGAAAGGGTCACAGCGATTCCCCACAGGGTCCCACAGTGTCACAGAGAATCCCCGCAGGGACACACAGAGTCACAGGAATTCCCCGCAGGGTCCCACAGAGTCACAGGGATTCCCCGCAGGGTCCCACAGAGTCACATGGATTCCCCGCAGGGTCCCACAGAGTCACAGGGAATCCCCGCAGTGTCCCATTGAGTCACATGGAATCCCCGCAGGGACCCTCAGAGTCACAGAGATTCCCTGCAAGGTCCCACAGTGTCACAGGGATTCCCCGCAGGGTTCCGCAGAGTCACAGAGAATCCCCGCAGGGACACACAGAGTCACATGGAATCCCCGCAGGGTCCCACAGAGTCATAGGGAATCCCCGCAGGGTCCCGCAGAGTATAAGGTATTCCCCGCAGCGTCCCGCAGGGTCACAGGGATTCCCCGCAGAGTCCCACAGACTCACAGGGAATCCCCGCAGGGTCCCGCAGAGTCACAGGAATTCCCCGCAGGGTTCCGCAGAGTCACAGAGAATCCCCGCAGGGACACACAGAGTCACATGGAATCCCCGCAGGGTCCCACAGAGTCATAGGGAATCCCCGCAGGGTCCCGCAGAGTATAAGGGATTCCCCGCAGCGTCCCGCAGGCTCACAGGGATTCCCCGCAGAGTCCCACAGACTCACAGGGAATCCCCGCAGGTTCCCGCAGAGTCACAGGGATTCCCCGCAGGTTCCCGCAGAGACACAGGGAATCCCCGCAGGGTCCCGCAGAGTCACAGGGATTCCCCACAGGGTCCCACAGAGTCACATCGAATCCCCGCAGTGTCCCTCAGAGTCACATGGAATCCCGGCAGGGACACAGGGATTCCCCGCAGGGTCCCACAGAGTCACAGGGAATCCACGCAGGGTCCCGCAGGGTCACAGGGATTCCCCGTAGGGTCCCGCAGGGTCACAGGGATTCCCCTCCGGGTCCCATAGACTCACAGGGATTCAACGGAGGGTCCCACAGAGTCGCAGAGAATCCCCGCAGGGTCCCACAGAGTCACAGGGATTCCCCGCAGGGTCCCGCAGCGTCACAGGGAATCCCCGCAGGGTCCCACAGAGTCACATGGAATCCCCGCAGGGTCCCACGGAGTCACATGGAATCTCCACAGGGACCCACAGAGTCACATGGAATCCCCGCAGGGTCACGCAGGGTCACAGGGATTCCCCGCAGGGTCCCACAGAGTAACAGGGAATCCCCGCAGGGTCCCACAGAGTCAAAGGGATTCCCCGCAGGGTCCCGCAGCGTCACAGGGAATCCCCTCAGGGTCTCACAGAGTCACATGGAATCCCCGCAGGGTCCCATAGAGTCACAGGGAATCCCAGCAGGTTCCAACAGAGTCACAGGGATTCCCCGCAGGGTCCCACAGAGTCACAGGGATTGCCCACAGGGTCCCACAGAGTCACAGGGAATCCCCGCAGTGTCCCATTGAGTCACATGGAATCCCCGCAGGGACCCTCAGAGTCACAGAGATTCCCCGCAGGGTCCCACAGAGTCACAGAGAATCCCCGCAGGGTCCCGCAGGGTCACAGGTATTCCCCGCAGGGTCCCACCGAGTCACAGGGAATCCCCTCAGGGTCCCGCAGGGTCAAAGGGATTCCGCGCAGGGTCCCGCAGGGTCAAAGGGATTCCCCGCAGGGTCCCGCAGGGTCACAGGGATTCCCCGCAGAGTCCCACAGACTCAGAGTGATTCCCCGCAGGGTCCCACAGAGTCACAGGGATTCCGCGCAGGGTCCCACAGAGTCACAGGGAATCCCCGCAGGGTCCCGCAAGGTCACAGGGATTCCCCGCAGTGTCACGCAGAGTCACAGGGAATCCCCGCAGGGTCCCGCCGAGTCACAGGGATTCCCCGCAGGGTCCCACAGAGTCACATGGAATCCCCGCAGTGTCCCACAGAGTCACATGGAATCCCTGCAGGGTCACAGGGATTCCCCGCAGGGTCCCACAGAGTCACAGGGAATCCATGCAGGGTCCCGCAGGGTCACATGCATTCCCCGTAGGGTCCCGCAGGGTCACAGGGATTCCCCTCAGGGTCCCACAGACTCACAGGGATTCCCCGCAGGGTCCCACAGAGTCACAGAGAATCCCCACAGGGTCCCGCAGAGTATAAGGGATTCCCCGCAGCGTCCCGCAGGGTCACAGGGATTCCCCGCAGAGTCCCACAGACTCACAGGGAATCCCCGCAGGGTCCCGCAGAGTCACAGGGATTCCCCACAGGGTCCCACAGAGTCACATGGAATCCCCGCAGTGTCCCTCAGAGTCACATGGAATCCCGGCAGGGACACAGGGATTCCCCGCAGGGTCCGACAGAGTCACAGGGAATCCACGCAGGGTCCCGCAGGGTCACAGGGATTCCCCGTAGGGTCCGGCAGCGTCACAGGGATTCCCCTCAGGGTCCCATAGGCTCACAGGGATTCAACGCAGGGTCCTACAGAGTCACAGAGAATCCCCGCAGGGTCCCACAGAGTCACAGGGATTCCCCGCAGGGTCCCGCAGCGTCACAGGGATTGCCCGCAGGGTCCCACAGAGTCACAGGGATTCCCTGCAGGGTCCCACAGAGTCACAGGGAATCCCCGCAGTGTCCCATTGAGTCACATGGAATCCCCGCAGGGACCCTCAGAGTCACAGAGATTCCCCGCAAGGTCCCACAGTGTCACAGGGATTCCCCGCAGGGACCCTCAGAGTTACAGAGATTCCCCGTAGGGTCCCACAGAGTAACAGGGAATCCCCGCAGAGTCACTGGGAATATCTGCAGGGACCCTCAGTGTCACAGGGATTCCCTGCAGGGTCCCACAGAGTCACATGGAATCTCCACAGGGACCCACACAGTCACATGGAATCCCTGCAGGGTCCGAAAGGGTCACAGCGATTCCCCACAGGGTCCCACAGTGTCACAGAGAATCCCCGCAGGGTCCCGCAGGGTCACAGGAATTCCCCGCAGGGTCCCACAGAGTCACAGGGATTCCCCGCAGGGTCCCACAGAGTCACAGGGAATCCCCGCAGTGTCCCATTGAGTCACATGGAATCCCCGCAGGGACCCTCAGAGTCACAGAGATTCCCTGCAAGGTCCCACAGTGTCACAGGGATTCCCCGCAGGGTTCCGCAGAGTCACAGAGAATCCCCGCAGGGACACACAGAGTCACATGGAATCCCCCCAGGGTCCCACAGAGTCATAGGGAATCCCCGCAGGGTCCCGCAGAGTATCAGGTATTCCCCGCAGCGTCCCGCAGGGTCACAGGGATTCCCCGCAGAGTCCCACAGACTCACAGGGAATCCCCGCAGGGTCCCGCAGAGTCACAGGGATTCCCCGCAGGGTTCCGCAGAGTCACAGAGAATCCCCGCAGGGACACACAGAGTCACATGGAATCCCCGCAGGGTCCCACAGAGTCATAGGGAATCCCCGCAGGGTCCCGCAGAGTATAAGGGATTCCCCGCAGCGTCCCGCAGACTCACAGGGATTCCCCGCAGAGTCCCACAGACTCACAGGGAATCCCCGCAGGGACCCTCAGAGTCACAGAGATTCCCTGCAAGGTCCCACAGTGTCACAGGGATTCCCCGCAGGGTTCCGCAGAGTCACAGAGAATCCCCGCAGGGACACACAGAGTCACATGGAATCCCCGCAGGGTCCAACAGAGTCATAGGGAATCCCCGCAGGGTCCCGCAGAGTATAAGGGATTCCCCGCAGCGTCCCGCAGGGTCACAGGGATTCCCCGCAGAGTCCCACAGACTCACAGGGAATCCCCGCAGGTTCCCGCAGAGTCACAGGGATTCCCCGCAGGTTCCCGCAGAGACACAGGGAATCCCCGCAGGGTCCCGCAGAGTCACAGGGATTCCCCACAGGGTCCCACAGAGTCACATCGAATCCCCGCAGTGTCCCTCAGAGTCACATGGAATCCCGGCAGGGACACAGGGATTCCCCGCAGGGTCCCACAGAGTCACAGGGAATCCACGCAGGGTCCCGCAGGGTCACAGGGATTCCCCGTAGGGTCCCGCAGGGTCACAGGGATTCCCCTCCGGGTCCCATAGACTCACAGGGATTCAACGGAGGGTCCCACAGAGTCGCAGAGAATCCCCGCAGGGTCCCACAGAGTCACAGGGATTCCCCGCAGGGTCCCGCAGCGTCACAGGGAATCCCCGCAGGGTCCCACAGAGTCACATGGAATCCCCGCAGGGTCCCACGGAGTCACATGGAATCTCCACAGGGACCCACAGAGTCACATGGAATCCCCGCAGGGTCACGCAGGGTCACAGGGATTCCCCGCAGGGTCCCACAGAGTCACAGGGATTCCCCGCAGGGTCCCGCAGCGTCACAGGGAATCCCCTCAGGGTCTCACAGAGTCACATGGAATCCCCGCAGGGTCCCATAGTGTCACAGGGAATCCCAGCAGGTTCCCACAGAGTCACAGGGAATCCCCGCAGTGTCCCATTGAGTCACATGGAATCCCCGCAGGGACCCTCAGAGTCACAGAGATTCCCCGCAGGGTCCCACAGAGTCACAGCGAATCCCCGCAGGGTCCCGCAGGGTCACAGGGATTCCCCGCAGTGTCCCACCGAGTCACAGGGAATCCCCGCAGTGTCCCATTGAGTCACATGGAATCCCCGCAGGGACCCTCAGAGTCACAGAGATTCCCCGCAGGGTCCCACAGAGTCACAGAGAATCCCCGCAGGGTCCCGCAGGGTCACAGGGATTCCCCGCAGGGTCCCACCGAGTCACAGGGATTCCCCGCAGGGTCCCACAGACTCACAGGAATTCCCTGCAGCGTCCCACAGAGTCACAGGGATTCCCCGTAGCGTCCCACAGAGTCACATGGATTCCCCGCAGGGTCCCGCAGAGTCACAGGGAATCCCCACAGGGTCCCACAGAGTCACAGGGAATCCCCGCAGGGTCCCACAGAGTCACAGGGATTCCCCGCAGGGTCCCGCAGCATCACAGGGAATCCCCTCAGGGCCCAACAGAGTCACATGGAATCCCCGCAGGGTCCCAGGGAATCCCCACAGGGTCCCACAGAGTCACAGGGATTTCCCGCAGGGTCCCACAGAGTCACATGGAATCTCCGCAGGGACACTCAGAGTCACAGGGATTACCCGCAGGGTCCCACAGAGTCACAGGGAATCCCCGCAGGGTCCCATAGAGTCACATGGAATCCCCACAGGGACACTCAGAGTCACAGATATTCCCCGCAGGGTCCCACAGAGTCATAGAGAATCCCCGCAGGGTCCCGCAGAGTCACAGGGATTCCCCGCAGGGTCCCACAGAGTCACAGAGAATCCCCGCAGGTTCCCGCAGAGTCACAGGGATTCCCCGCAGGGTCCCGCAGAGTCACAGGGATTCCCCGCAGGGTCCCGCAGAGTCACAGGGATTCCCCGCAGGGTCCCGCAGAGTCACAGGGAATTGACGCAGGGTGCCGCAGAGTCACAGAGAATCCCCGCAGGGTCCCGCAGAGTCACAGAGAAACGCGGCAGGGTCCCGCAGAGTCACAGAGAATCCCCGCAGGGTCCCGCAGTGTCACAGAGAATCCCCGCAGGGTCCGGCAGTGTCGCAGGGATTCCCCGCAGGGTCCAGCAGGGTCACATGGAATCCCCGCAGAGTCCCGCAGAGTCACAGAGAATCCCCGCAGGGTCCCACAGAGTCACATGGAATCCCCGCAGGGTCCCCCAGAGAAACAGCTAATCCCCGCAGGGTCCCGCAGAGTCACAGGGATTCCCCGCAGGGTCCCGCAGGGTCAAAGGGATTCCCCGCAGGGTCCCGCAGGGTCACAGGGATTCCCCGCAGAGTCCCACAGACTCAGAGTGATTCCCCGCAGGGTCCCACAGAGTCACAGGGATTCCGCGCAGGGTCCCACAGAGTCACAGGGAATCCCCGCAGGGTCCCGCACGGTCACAGGGATTCCCCGCAGTGTCACGCAGAGTCACAGGGAATCCCCGCAGGGTCCCGCCGAGTCACAGGGATTCCCCGCAGGGTCCCACAGAGTCACATGGAATCCCCGCAGTGTCCCACAGAGTCACATGGAATCCCTGCAGGGTCACAGGGATTCCCCGCAGGGTCCCACAGAGTCACAGGGAATCCATGCAGGGTCCCGCAGGGTCACATGCATTCCCCGTAGGGTCCCGCAGGGTCACAGGGATTCCCCTCAGGGTCCCACAGACTCACAGGGATTCCCCGCAGGGTCCCACAGAGTCACAGAGAATCCATGCAGGGTCCCACGGAGTCACATGGAATCTCCACAGGGTCTCGCAGTGTCACAGGGATTACCCGCAGGGTCCCACAGAGTCACTGGGAATCCCCGCAGGGTCCCGCAGGGTCACAGGGATTCCCCGTAGGGTCCCGCAGGGTCACAGGGATTCCCCTCAGGGTCCCACAGACTCACGGGGATTCCCCGCAGGGTCCCACAGAGTCACAGAGAATCCCCGCAGGGTCCCACAGAGTCATAGGGATTCCCCGCAGGGTCCCGCAGAGTCACAGGGAATCCCCGCAGGGTCCCACAGAGTCACAGGGAATCCACGCAGGGTCCCACGGAGTCACATGGAATCTCCACAGGGTCTCGCAGGGTCACAGGGATTCCCCTCAGGGTCCCACAGAGTCACCGGGAATCCCCACAGGGTCCCGCAGGGTCACAGGGATTCCCTGCAGGGTCCCACAGACTCACAGGGATTTCCCGCAGGGTCCCGCAGGGTCCCCCAGAGTCACAGGGTATCCCCGCAGAGTCCCGCAGGGTAACAGGGATTCCCCGTCGGGTCCCGCAGAGTCACAGGGAATCCCCACTGGGTCCCACAGAGTCACATGGAATCCCCGCAGGGTCCCACAGAGACACATGGAATCCCCGCAGGATCCCACAGAGTAACAGGTAATCCCCGCAGGGTCCCGCAGAGTCACAGAGAATCCCCGCAGGGTCCCACAGAGTCACATGGAATCCCCGCAGGGTCCCACAGAGTAACAGCTTATCCCCGCAGGGTCCGCAGAGTCACAGTGATTCCCCGCAGGGTCCCGCAGAGTCACAGGGATTCCCCGCAGGGTCACACAGAGTCACATGGAATCCCGGCAGGTTCCCACAGAGTCACAGGGAATTCCCGCAGGGTCCCGCAGATTCAAAGGGATTCCCCGCAGGGTCCCGCATGGTCACAGGGTTTCCCCGCAGAGTCCCACAGACTCACAGGGATTCCCCGCAGGGTCCCACAGAGTCACAGGGATTTCCCGCAGGCTCCCACAGAGTCACAGGGAATCCCCGCAGGGTCCCGCAGGGTCACAGGGATTCCCCGCAGGGTCCCGCAGAGTCACAGGGAATCCCCGCAGGGTCCCACAGAGTCACATGGAATCCCCGCAGTGTCCCACAGAGTCACATGGAATCCCGGCAGGGTCCCGCAGAGTCAAAGGGATACCCCGCAGGGTCCCACAGAGTCACATGGAATCCCCGCAGGGTCCCACGGAGTCACATGGAATCTCCACAGGGACCCACAGAGTCACAGGGATTACCCGCAGGGTCCCACATAGTCACAGGGATTCCCCGCAGGGTTGCCCAGTGTCACAGTGTATCCCCGCAGGGTCCCGCAGGGTAATAGGGATTATCCGCAGGTTCCCGCAGAGTCACAGGCGAACCCCTCTGTGTCCCACAGAGACACATGGAATCCCCGCAGGATCCCACAGAGTAACAGGGAATCCCCGCAGGGTCCCGCAGCGTCACAGGGAATCCCAGCAGGTTCCCACAGAGTCACAGGGATTCCCCGCAGGGTCCAACAGAGTCACAGGGATTGCCCGCAGGGTCCCACAGAGTCACAGGGAATCCCCGCAGTGTCCCATAGAGTCAAATGGAATCCTCGCAGGGACCCTCAGAGTCACAGAGATTCCCTCGCAAGGTCCCACAGAGTCACATGGAATCCCTGCAGGGTCCCGCGGGGTCACAGGCATTCCTCGCAGGGTCCCACAGAGTCACAGGGAATCCACGCAGGGTCACAGGGATTCCAGGCAGGTTCCTGCAGGTTCACAGGGATTCCCCGCAGGGTCCCACAGACTCACAGGGATTCCCCGCAGGGTCCCACAGAGTCACAGGGATTCCCCGCAGGGTCCCACAGAGTCACATGGATTACCCGAAGCGTCCCACATAGTCACAGGGAATCCCCGCAGGGTCCCACGGAGTCACATGGTATCTCCACAGGGGCCCACACAGTCACATGGAATCCCCGCAGGGTCCCGCAGAGTCACAGAGAATCCCCGCAGGGTCCCGCAGGGTCACAGGGATTCCCCGCAGTGTCCCGCAGGGCAACAGGGATTCCCCGCAGGGTCCCGCAGAGTCACAGTGAATCCCCACTGGGTCCCACAGAGTCACATGGAATCCCCACAGGGTCCCACAGAGTCACGTGGAATCCCTGCAGGGTCCCTCAGAGTCATAGGGAATCCCCGCAGGGTCCACAGAGTCACAGGGACTGCCCGCAGGGCCCAGCAGCGTCACAGGTAATCCCCGCAGGGTCCCTCAGAGTCACAGGGAATCCCCGCAGGGTCCACAGAGTCACAGGGATTCCCCGCAGGGTCCCACAGAGTCACAGGTATTGCCCGCAGGGTCCCACAGAGACACAGGGAATCTCCGCAGGGACACTCAGAGTCACAGAGATTCCTGCAAGTTCCCACAGAGTCACGGTGATTCCCCGCAGGGTCCAACAGAGTCACAGGGATTGCCCGCAGGGTCCCACAGAGTCACAGGGAATCCCCGCAGTGTCCCATAGAGTCACATGGAATCCCCGCTGGGACCCTCAGAGTCACAGGCATTCCTCGCAGGGTCCCACAGAGTCACAGGGAATCCACGCAGGGTCACAGGGAATCCCCGATGGGTCCCGCAGGGTCACAGGGATTCCCCGCAGGTTCCTGCAGGTTCACAGGCATTCCCCGAAGGGTCCCACAGACACACAGGGATTCCCCGCAGGGTCCCACAGAGTCACAGGGATTCCCCGCAGGGTCCCACAGAGTCACATGGATTACCCGAAGTGTCCCACATAGTCACAGGGAATTACCGCAGGGTCCCACGGAGTCACATGGTATCTCCACAGGGGCCCACACAGTCACATGGAATCCCCGCAGGGTCCCGTAGGGTCACAGGGATTCCCCGCAGGGTCCCACAGAGTCACAGAGAATCCCCGCAGGGTCCCACAGGGTCACAGGGATTCCCCGCAGGGTCCCACAGAGTCACAGGGAATCCCCGCAGGGTCCCGCAGGGTCACAGGGATTCCCCGCAGGGTCCCGCAGGGCAACAGGGATTCCCCGCAGGGTCCCGCAGAGTCACAGTGAATCCCCACTGGGTCCCACAGAGTCACATGGAATCCCCGCAGGGTCCCACAGAGTCACGTGGAATCCCTGCAGGGTCCCTCAGAGTCACAGGGAATCCCCGCAGGGTCCCACAGAGTCACAGGGACTCCCCGCAGGGCCCAGCAGCGTCACAGGGATTCCCCGCAGGGTCCCACAGAGTCACAGGGATTCCCCTCAGGGTCCCACAGAGTCACAGAGAATCCCCGCAGGGTCCCGCAGGGTCACAGGGGTTCCCCGCAGGGTCCCACAGAGTCACAGGGAATCCCCGCAGGGTCCCGCAGGGTCACAGGGATTCCCCGCAGGGTCCCACAGGGCAACAGGGATTCCCCGCAGGGTCCCGCAGAGTAACAGTGAATCCCCACTGGGTCCCACAGAGTCACATGGAATCCCCGCAGGGTCCCACAGAGTCACGTGGAATCCCTGCAGGGTCCCTCAGAGTCACAGGGAATCCCCGCAGGGTCCCACAGAGTCACAGGGACTCCCCGCAGGGCCCAGCAGCGTCACAGGGATTCCCCGCAGGGTCCCACAGAATCACAGGGATTGCCCGCAGGGTCCCACAGAGACACAGGGAATCTCCGCAGGGTCCCACAGAATCACAGGGATTCCCCGCAGGGTCCCACAGATTCACATGGAATCCCCGCAGGGTCCCACAGAGTCACAGGGAATCCCCACAGGGTCCCACAGAGTCACAGGGATTCCCCGCAGGGTCCCGCAGAGTCACAGAGAATCCCCGCAGGGTCCCGCAGAGTCACAGAGAATCCACGCAGGGTCCCACAGAGTCACATGGAATCCCCGCAGGGTCCCGCAGGGTCACAGGGATTCCCTGCAGGGTCCCACAGAATCACAGGGAATCCACGCAGGGTCCCGCAGGGTCACAGTGATTCCCTTCAGGGTCCCACAGACTCACAGGGATTCCCCGCAGGGTCCCACAAATTCACAGGGAATACCAGCAGGATCCCACAGAGTCACAGGGATTCCCCGCAGGGTCCCGCAGGGACACAGGGATTCCCTGCAGCGTCCCGCAGGGCAACAGGGATTCCCCGCAGGGTCCCGCAGAGTCACAGTGAATCCCCACTGGGTCCCACAGAGTCACATGGAATCCCCGCAGGGTCCCACAGAGTCACGTGGAATCCCTGCAGGGTCCCTCAGAGTCACAGGGAATCCCCGCAGGGTCCCACAGAGTCACAGGGACTCCCCGCAGGGCCCAGCAGCGTCACAGGGATTCCCCGCAGGGTCCCACAGAGTCACAGGGATTCCCCTCAGGGTCCCACAGAGTCACAGAGAATCCCCGCAGGGTCCCGCAGGGTCACAGGGATTCCCCGCAGGGTCCCGCAGAGTCACAGTGAATCCCCACTGGGTCCCACAGAGTCACGGTGATTCCCCGCAGGGTTCCACAGAGTCACAGTGATTCCGCGCAGGGTCCCACAGATTCACATGGAATCCCCGCAGTGTCCCACAGAGTCACAGGGAATCCCCACAGCGTCCCACAGAGTCACAGGGATTCCCCGCAGGGACCCGCAGAGTCACAGAGAATCCCCGCAGGGTCCCGCAGAGTCACAGAGAATCCCTGCAGGGTCCCTCAGAGTCACAGGGAATCCCCGCAGGGTCCCACAGAGTCGCAGGGACTCCCCGCAGGGCCCAGCAGCGTCACAGGGATTCCCCGCAGGATCCCACAGAGTCACAGGGATTCCCCTCAGGGTCCCACAGAGTCGCAGAGAATCCCCGCAGGGTCCCGCAGGGTCACAGGGTTTCCCCGCAGGGTCCCACAGAGTCACAGGGAATCCCCGCAGGGTCCCGCAGGGTCACAGGGATTCCCCGCAGGGTCCCACAGGGCAACAGGGATTCCCCGCAGGGTCCCGCAGAGTCACAGTGACCCCCCACTGGGTCCCACAGAGTCACATGGAATCCCCGCAGGGTCCCACAGAGTCACGTGGAATCCCTGCAGGGTCCCTCAGAGTCACAGGGAATCCCCGCAGGGTCCCACAGAGTCACAGGGACTCCCCTCAGGGCCCAGCAGCGTCACAGGGATTCCCCGCAGGGTCCCACAGAGTCACAGGGATTGCCCGCAGGGTCCCACAGAGACACAGGGGATCTCCGCAGGGACACTCAGAGTCACAGGGAATCCCCGGAGGGTCCCATAGAGGCACATGGAATCCCCGCAGGGACCCTCAGAGTCACAGAGATTCCTGCAAGTTCCCACAGAGTCACGGTGATTCCCCGCAGGGTTCCACAGAGTCACAGGGATTCCCCGCAGGGTCCCACAGATTCACATGGAATCCCCGCAGGGTCCCACAGAGTCACAGGGAATCCCCACAGCGTCCCACAGAGTCACAGGGATTCCCCGCAGGGTCCCGCAGAGTCACAGAGAATCCCCGCAGGGTCCCGCAGAGTCACAGAGAATCCACGCAGGGTCCCACAGGGTCACAGGGATTCCCCACAGGGTCCCACAGAGTCACATGGAATCCCCGCAGGGTCCCGCAGGGTCACAGGGATTCCCTGCAGGGTCCCACAGAATCACAGGGAATCCACGCAGGGTCCCGCAGGGTCACAGTGATTCCCTTCAGGGTCCCACAGACTCACAGGGATTCCCCGCAGGGTCCCACAAATTCACAGGGAATACCAGCAGGATCCCACAGAGTCACAGGAATTCCCCGCAGGGTCCCGCAGAGTCACAGGGATTCCCCGCAGGGTCCCGCAGGGCAACAGGGATTCCCCGCAGGGTCCCGCAGAGTCACAGTGAATCCCCACTGGGTCCCACAGAGTCACATGGAATCCCCGCAGGGTCCCACAGAGTCACGTGGAATCCCTGCAGGGTCCCTCAGAGTCACAGGGAATCCCCGCAGGGTCCCACAGAGTCACAGGGACTCCCCGCAGGGCCCAGCAGCGTCACAGGGATTCCCCGCAGGGTCCCACAGAGTCACAGGGATTCCCCTCAGGGTCCCACAGAGTCACAGAGAATCCCCGCAGGGTCCCGCAGGGTCACAGGGGTTCCCCGCAGGGTCCCACAGAGTCACAGGGAATCCCCGCAGGGTCCCGCACGGTCACAGGGATTCCCCGCAGGGTCCCACAGGGCAACAGGGATTCCCCGCTGGGTCCCGCAGAGTCACAGTGAATCCCCACTGGGTCCCACAGAGTCACATGGAATCCCCGCAGGGTCCCACAGAGTCACGTGGAATCCCTGCAGGGTCCCTCAGAGTCACAGGGAATCCCCGCAGGGTCCCACAGAGTCACAGGGACTCCCCGCAGGGCCCAGCAGCGTCACAGGGATTCCCCGCAGGGTCCCACAGAGTCACAGGGATTCCCCGCAGGGTCCCGCAGAGTCACAGAGAATCCCCGCAGGGTCCCGCAGAGTCACAGAGAATCCACGCAGGGTCCCACAGGGTCACAGGGATTCCCCGCAGGGTCCCACAGAGTCACATGGAATCCCCGCAGGGTCCCGCAGGGTCACAGGGATTCCCTGCAGGGTCCCACAGAATCACAGGGAATCCACGCAGGGTCCCGCAGGGTCACAGTGATTCCCTTCAGGGTCCCACAGACTCACAGGGATTCCCCGCAGGGTCCCACAAATTCACAGGGAATACCAGCAGGATCCCACAGAGTCACAGGAATTCCCCGCAGGGTCCCACAGAGTCACAGGGATTGCCCGCAGGGTCCCACAGAGTCACAGGGAATCTCCGCAAGGTCCCACAGAGTCACAGGAAATCCCCGCAGGGTCCCATAGAGTCACATGGAATCCCCGCAGGGACCCTCAGAGTCACAGAGATTCCCTGCAAGGTCCCACAGAGTCACAGTGATTCCCCGCAGGGACGCTCAGAGTCACAGAGATTCCCCGCAGGGTCCCACAGAATCACACGGAATCCCCGCAGGGTCCCGCAGAGTCACAGGGACTCCCCGCAGGGTTCCGCAGAGTCACAGGGAAAACCCGCAGGGTCCCACAGAGTCACAGGGATTCCCCGCAGGGTCCCACAGAGTCACAGTGATTCCCCACAGGGACCCTCAGAGTCACAGAGATTCCCCGCAGGGTCCCACAGAGTCACAGGGATTCCCCGCAGAGATGTTTAAAATTTTTTTTATTCGTTCACGGGATGTGGGCGTCGCTGGCGAGGCAGGCATTTATTGCCCATCCCTAATTGCCCTTGAGAAGGTGGTGGTGAGCCGCCTTCTTGAACCGCTGCAGTCCGTGTGGTGAAGGTTCTCCCACAGTGCTGTTAGGAAGGGAGTTCCAGGATTTTGACCCAGTGACGATGAAGGAACGGCGATATATTTCCAAGTCGGGATGGTGTGTGACTTGGAGGGGAACGTGCAGCTGGTGTTGTTCCCATGTGCCTGCTGCTCTTGTCCTTCTAGGTGGTAGAGGTCGCGGGTTTGGGAGGTGCTGTGGAAGAAGCCTTGGCGAGTTGCTGCAGTGCATCCTGTGGATGGTGCACACTGCAGCCACTGTGCACCGGTGGTGAAGGGAGTGAATGTTTAGGGTGGTGGATGGGGTGCTAATCAAGCGGGCTGCTTTGTCCTGGATGGTGTCGAGCTTCTTGAGTGTTGTTGGAGCTGCACTCATCCAGGCAAGTGGAGAGTATTCCATCACACTCCTGACTTGTGCCTTGTAGATGGTGGAAAGGCTTTGGGGAGTCAGGAGGTGAGTCACTCGCCGCAGAATACCCAGCCTCTGACCTGCTCTCGTAGCCACAGTATTTATATGGCTGGTCCAGTTAAGTTTCTGGTCAATGGTGACCCCCAGGGTATCTCTGCAGGGTTCCACAGAGTCACAGGGATTCCCCGCAGGGTCCCACAGATTCACATGGAATCCCCGCAGGGTCCCACAGGGTCACATGGAATCCCCGCAGGGTCCCGCAGGGTCACAGGGATTCCCCGCAGGGTCCCGCAGAGTCACAGTGACCCCCCACTGGGTCCCACAGAGTCACATGGAATCCCCGCAGGGTCCCACAGAGTCACGTGGAATCCCTGCAGGGTCCCTCAGAGTCACAGGGAATCCCCGCAGGGTCCCACAGAGTCACAGGGACTCCCCTCAGGGCCCAGCAGCGTCACAGGGATTCCCCGCAGGGTCCCACAGAGTCACAGGGATTGCCCGCAGGGTCCCACAGAGACACAGGGGATCTCCGCAGGGACACTCAGAGTCACAGGGAATCCCCGGAGGGTCCCATAGAGGCACATGGAATCCCCGCAGGGACCCTCAGAGTCACAGAGATTCCTGCAAGTTCCCACAGAGTCACGGTGATTCCCCGCAGGGTTCCACAGAGTCACAGGGATTCCCCGCAGGGTCCCACAGATTCACATGGAATCCCCGCAGGGTCCCACAGAGTCACAGGGAATCCCCACAGCGTCCCACAGAGTCACAGGGATTCCCCGCAGGGTCCCGCAGAGTCACAGAGAATCCCCGCAGGGTCCCGCAGAGTCACAGAGAATCCACGCAGGGTCCCACAGGGTCACAGGGATTCCCCACAGGGTCCCACAGAGTCACATGGAATCCCCGCAGGGTCCCGCAGGGTCACAGGGATTCCCTGCAGGGTCCCACAGAATCACAGGGAATCCACGCAGGGTCCCGCAGGGTCACAGTGATTCCCTTCAGGGTCCCACAGACTCACAGGGATTCCCCGCAGGGTCCCACAAATTCACAGGGAATACCAGCAGGATCCCACAGAGTCACAGGAATTCCCCGCAGGGTCCCGCAGAGTCACAGGGATTCCCCGCAGGGTCCCGCAGGGCAACAGGGATTCCCCGCAGGGTCCCGCAGAGTCACAGTGAATCCCCACTGGGTCCCACAGAGTCACATGGAATCCCCGCAGGGTCCCACAGAGTCACGTGGAATCCCTGCAGGGTCCCTCAGAGTCACAGGGAATCCCCGCAGGGTCCCACAGAGTCACAGGGACTCCCCGCAGGGCCCAGCAGCGTCACAGGGATTCCCCGCAGGGTCCCACAGAGTCACAGGGATTCCCCTCAGGGTCCCACAGAGTCACAGAGAATCCCCGCAGGGTCCCGCAGGGTCACAGGGGTTCCCCGCAGGGTCCCACAGAGTCACAGGGAATCCCCGCAGGGTCCCGCACGGTCACAGGGATTCCCCGCAGGGTCCCACAGGGCAACAGGGATTCCCCGCTGGGTCCCGCAGAGTCACAGTGAATCCCCACTGGGTCCCACAGAGTCACATGGAATCCCCGCAGGGTCCCACAGAGTCACGTGGAATCCCTGCAGGGTCCCTCAGAGTCACAGGGAATCCCCGCAGGGTCCCACAGAGTCACAGGGACTCCCCGCAGGGCCCAGCAGCGTCACAGGGATTCCCCGCAGGGTCCCACAGAGTCACAGGGATTCCCCGCAGGGTCCCGCAGAGTCACAGAGAATCCCCGCAGGGTCCCGCAGAGTCACAGAGAATCCACGCAGGGTCCCACAGGGTCACAGGGATTCCCCGCAGGGTCCCACAGAGTCACATGGAATCCCCGCAGGGTCCCGCAGGGTCACAGGGATTCCCTGCAGGGTCCCACAGAATCACAGGGAATCCACGCAGGGTCCCGCAGGGTCACAGTGATTCCCTTCAGGGTCCCACAGACTCACAGGGATTCCCCGCAGGGTCCCACAAATTCACAGGGAATACCAGCAGGATCCCACAGAGTCACAGGAATTCCCCGCAGGGTCCCACAGAGTCACAGGGATTGCCCGCAGGGTCCCACAGAGTCACAGGGAATCTCCGCAAGGTCCCACAGAGTCACAGGAAATCCCCGCAGGGTCCCATAGAGTCACATGGAATCCCCGCAGGGACCCTCAGAGTCACAGAGATTCCCTGCAAGGTCCCACAGAGTCACAGTGATTCCCCGCAGGGACGCTCAGAGTCACAGAGATTCCCCGCAGGGTCCCACAGAATCACACGGAATCCCCGCAGGGTCCCGCAGAGTCACAGGGACTCCCCGCAGGGTTCCGCAGAGTCACAGGGAAAACCCGCAGTGTCCCACAGAGTCACAGGGATTCCCCGCAGGGTCCCACAGAGTCACAGTGATTCCCCACAGGGACCCTCAGAGTCACAGAGATTCCCCGCAGGGTCCCACAGAGTCACAGGGATTCCCCGCAGAGATGTTTAAAATTTTTTTTATTCGTTCACGGGATGTGGGCGTCGCTGGCGAGGCCGGCATTTATTGCCCATCCCTAATTGCCCTTGAGAAGGTGGTGGTGAGCCGCCTTCTTGAACCGCTGCAGTCCGTGTGGTGAAGGTTCTCCCACAGTGCTGTTAGGAAGGGAGTTCCAGGATTTTGACCCAGCGACGATGAAGGAACGGCGATATATTTCCAAGTCGGGATGGTGTGTGACTTGGAGGGGAACGTGCAGCTGGTGTTGTTCCCATGTGCCTGCTGCTCTTGTCCTTCTAGGTGGTAGAGGTCGCGGGTTTGGGAGGTGCTGTCGAAGAAGCCTTGGCGAGTTGCTGCAGTGCATCCTGTGGATGGTGCACACTGCAGCCACTGTGCACCGGTGGTGAAGGGAGTGAATGTTTAGGGTGGTGGATGGGGTGCTAATCAAGCGGGCTGCTTTGTCCTGGATGGTGTCGAGCTTCTTGAGTGTTGTTGGAGCTGCACTCATCCAGGCAAGTGGAGAGTATTCCATCACACTCCTGACTTGTGCCTTGTAGATGGTGGAAAGGCTTTGGGGAGTCAGGAGGTGAGTCACTCGCCGCAGAATACCCAGCCTCTGACCTGCTCTCGTAGCCACAGTATTTATATGGCTGGTCCAGTTAAGTTTCTGGTCAATGGTGACCCCCAGGGTATCTCTGCAGGGTTCCACAGAGTCACAGGGATTCCCCGCAGGGTCCCACAGATTCACATGGAATCCCCGCAGGGTCCCACAGGGTCACATGGAATCCCCGCAGGGTCCCGCAGGGTCACAGGGATTCCCCGCAGGGTCCCACAGATTCACATGGAATCCCCGCAGGGTCCCACAGAGTCACATGGAATCCCCGCAGGGTCCCGCAGGGTCACAGGGATTCCCTTCAGGGTCCCACAGACTCACAGGGATTCCCCGCAGGTCCCGCAGAGTCACAGAGAATCCCCGCAGGGTCCCGCAGAGTCACAGAGAATCCCCGCAGGGTCCCGCAGTGTCACAGGGATTCCCCGCAGTGTCCCGCAGAGTCACAGGGATTCACCGCAGGGTCCCACAGAGTCACAGGCAATCCCCGCAGGGTCCCGCATGATCACAGGGATTCCCCGCAGGGTCCCGCAGGGTTACAGAGATTACCCGCAGAGTCCCACAGACTCACAGGGATTCCCTGCAGGGTCCCACAGAGCCACAGGGATTCCCCGCAGGGTCCCTCAGAGTCACAGAGAATCCCCGCAGTGTCCAACAGAGTCACAGAGAATCCCCGGAGGGTCCCACAGAGTCACAGGGAATCCCCGCAGGTTCCCGCAGGGTCACAGGGAATCCCCGCAGGGTCCCGCAGAGTCACACAGAATCCCCGCAGAGTCCCACAGAGTCACATTGAATCCCCGCAGGACCCCACAGAGTCACAGGGATTCCCCGCAGGGTCCCGCAGAGTCACAGAGAATCCCCGCAGGGTCCCACAGAGTCACATGGAATCCCCGCAGAGTCCCGCAGGGTCACAGGGATTCCCCGCAGGGTCCCACAGAGTCACAGGGAATCCACGCAGGGTCCCGCAGGGTCACAGGGATTCCCTTCAGGGTCCCACAGACTCACAGGGATTCCCCGCAGGGTCCCACAGAGTCACAGGGAATACCAGCAGGATCCCACAGAGTCACAGGGATTCCCCGCAGGGTCCCACAGATTCACAGGGATTGCCCGCAGGGTCCCACAGAGTCACAGGGAATCTCCGCAAGGTCCCACAGAGTCACAGGAAATCCCCGCAGGGTCCCATAGAGTCACATGGAATCCCCGCAGGGACCCTCAGTGTCACAGAGATTCCCTGCAAGGTCCCACAGAGTCACAGTGATTCCCCGCAGGGACCCTCAGAGTCACAGAGATTCCCCGCAGGGTCCCACGGAGTCACACGGAATCCCCGCAGGGTCCCGCAGAGTCACAGGGATTCCCCGCAGGGTCCCGCAGGGTCACAGGGATTCCCCTTAGTGTCCCGCAGGGTCACAGGGATTCCCTTCAGGGTCCCACAGACTCACAGGGATTCCCCGCAGGTTCCCACAGAGTCACGGGGAATCCCCGCAGCGTCCCATAGAGTCACAGGGATTCCCCGCAGGGTCCTGCAGAGTCACAGAGAATCCCCGCAGGGTCCCGCAGAGTCACAGAGAATCCACGCAGGGTCCCACAGGGTCACAGGGATTCCCCGCAGGGTCCCACAGAGTCACAAGGAATCCCCGCAGGATCCCGCACGGTCACAGGTATTCCCCGCAGGCTCCCGCACGGTCACAGGGATTCCCCGCAGAGTCCCACAGACTCACATGGATTCCCCGCAGGGTCCCGCAGAGTCACAGGGATTCCCCGCAGGGTCCCGCAGAGTCACAGGGATTCCCCGCAGGGTCACAGGGATTCCCCGCAGGGTCCCGCAGAGTCACAGAGAATCCCCGCAGGGTCCCGCAGAGTCACAGAGAATCCCCGCAGGGGTCCCGCATATTCACAGATAATCCCCGCAGGGTCCCGCAGAGTCACAGAGAATCCCCGCAGGGTCCCGCAGAGTCACAGAGATTCCCCGCAGGGTCCCACAGAGTCACAGGGAATCCCCGCAGGGTCCCGCATTTTCACAGGGATTCCCCGCAGGGTCCTGCAGGGTCACAGGGAATCCCCGCAGGGTCCCACAGAGTCACAGGGATTCCCCGCAGGGTCCCACAGAGGCACATGGAATCTCCGCAGGGTCCCACAGAGTCACATGGAATCCCCGCAGGGTCCCGCCGGGTCACAGGGATTCCCCGCAGGGTCCCACTGAGTCACAGGGAATCCCCGCAGGGTCCCACAGAGTCACAGGGAATCCCCGCATGGTCCCGCAGAGTCACAGGGATTCCCCGCAGGGTCCCGCAGAGTCACAGGGAATCCCCGCAGGGTCCCACAGAGTCACAGGGAATCCCCGCATGGTCCCACAGAGTCACATGGAATCTCCACAGGGACCCACAGAGTCACATGGAATTCCCGCAGGGTCCCGCAGGGTCACAGGGATTCCCCGCAGGGTCCCGCAGAGTCACAGGGAATCCCCGCAGGGTCTCGCAGAGCCACAGAGATTCCCCGCAGGGTCCCGCAGGGTCACAGGGATTCCTCGCAGGGTCCCACAGACTCACAGGGATTCCCCGCAGGGTCCCGCAGAGTCACAGGGAATCCCTACTGGGTCCCACAGAGTCACATGGAATCCCCGCAGTGTCCCACAGAGTCACATGGAATCCCCGCTGGGTCCCACAGAGTCACAGGGAATCCCCGCAGTGTCCCACAGAGTCACAGGGTTTCCCCTCAGGGTCCCACAGAGTCACATGGAAACCCCGCAGGGTCCCATCGAGTCACATGGAATCCCCGCAGTGTCCCACAGAGTCACATGGAATCCCCGCAGGGTCCCACAGTGTCACAGGGAATCCCCGCAGGTTCCCATATAGTCTCAGGGAATCTCCGCAGGGACACTCAGAGTCACAGGGATTGCCCGCAGGGTCCCACAGAGTCACAGGAAATCCCCGCAGGTTCCCATAGAGTCACATGGAATCCCCGCAGGGAACCTCAGAGTCACAGAGATTCCCCGCAATGTCCCACAGAGTCACAGGGATTCCCCGCAGGGACCCTCAGAGTCACAGAGATTCCCCGCAGGGTCCCACAGAGTCACAGGGATTCCCCGCAGAGTCACAGGGAATCTCTGCAGGGACCCTCAGTGTCACAGGGATTCCCTGCAGGGTCCCACAGAGTCACACGGAATCCTCGCAGGGTCCTGCAGAGTCACAGGGTATTCCTGCAGCGTCCCGCAGAGTCACAGGGAATCTCCGCAGGGACCCTCAGTTTCACAGGGAATCGCCGCAGGGTCCCACAGAGTCACACGGAATCCCCGCAGGGTCCCACAGAGTCACTGGGATTCCCCGCAGGGTCCCGCAGAGTCACAGGGAATCCTCACAGGGTCCCTCAGAGTCACAGGGATTCCCCACAGGGACCCGCAGAGTCACAGGGATTCCCCGCAGGGACCGTCACAGGGAATCCCCTCAGGGACCTGCAGAGTCACAGGGAATCCCCGCAGGGACCTGCAGAGTCACAGGGAATCCCCGCAGGTACCCGCAGAGTCACAGGGAATCCCCGCAGGGACCCGCAGAGTCACAGGATTACTGGCTGAGCTACATGCTAATTGACATTGGAATAAATGTAAGGAATCATACAACAGCAGGTTATAGTCCAACAGTTTTATTTGAAAATCCTTACATTTGTCCACCACAGTCCATCACCGGCATCTCCACATTCAAACTGCCCGTTATCAAGGCAATCAAAGGAATTGAATTGTGTTCAGACAGAAAAACATTAGATACCAGACTACTGAATATACAAATGGCCAGAACCAAAGACAGGGAGGGGGAGAGAGAGAGAGAAACATCCGAAAGGAAGAGAAAGAGAGAGAATGTCCAGTTGTATTAAAAACAGATTACTTTTTTTTCGCTGGTGGGGTAACGTGTAGCGTGACATGAACCCAAGATCCTGGTTGAGGCCGTCCTCATGGGTGCGGAACTTGGCTATCAATTTCTGCTCGACGATTTTGCGTTGTCGTGTGTCTCGAAGGCCGCCTTGGAGAACGCTTACCCGAAGATCGGTGGATGAATGTCCATGACTGCTGAAGTGTTCCCCGACTGGGAGGGAACCCTCCTGTTTGGCGATTGTTGCGCGGTGTCCGTTCATCCGTTGTCGCAGCGTCTGCATGGTCTCGCCGATGTACCATGCTCTGGGGCATCCTTTCCTGCAACGTATGAGGTAGACAACATTGGCCGAGTCACAGGAGTATGAACAATGTATCTGGTGGGTGGTGTCCTCTCGTGTGATGGTGGTATCTGTGTCGATGATCTGGCATGTCTTGCAGAGGTTGCCGTGGCAGGGTTGTGTGGTGTCGTGGACGCTGTTCTCCTGAAAGCTGGGTAATTTGCTGCGAACGATGGTCTGTTTGAGGTTGGGTGGCTGTTTGAAGGCGAGTAGTGGAGGTGTGGGGATGGCCTTAGCGAGGTGTTCGTCGTCATTGATGACATGTTGAAGGCTGCGGAGAACACGGCGTAGTTTCTCCGCTCCGGGGAAGTACTGGACGACGAAGGGTACTCTGTTGGTTGCATCCCGTGTTAGTCTTCTGAGGTGGTCTATGCGATTTTTCGCTGTGGCCCGTCGGAACTGTCGATCGACAAGTCGAGCGTCATATCCCGTTCTTACGAGGGCGTCTTTCAGCGTCTGTCGATGTCCATCACGTTCCTCCTCGTCTGAGCAGATCCTGTGTATTCGTAGGGCCTGTCCATAGGGGATGGCCTCTTTGACGTGGTTGGGGTGGAAGCTGGAAAAGTGGAGCATCGTGAGGTTGTCCGTGGGCTTGCGGTAGAGTGAGGTGCTGAGGTGCCCGTCTTTGATGGAGATTCGTGTGTCCAAGAAAGAAACCGATTCTGAGGAGTAGTCCATGGTGAGTCCGACAACGGAGGTACGGCCCGCCCGCCGATGGCGAGGACCTAGGGGCCATCCAGAACCAGTTTGTAGTGCCGCATGGCACCCCACAGCTCAGGGCCATGGTTAGCCATATCCCTAAGCTTACAGTGGAGGGAGACCCCTCTCTACACTTCCGTGAGATAGAGCAGGCAGCGTGCGTTAATGACTGCGATGAAGCAGAACAAGCAAAAATGCTGCTGTTTTCTCTGGGGGGTGACCTCCTCCAAACCTTATCAGATGAGTGCAAAAGGGGGCAGAAAGATTACGAGGAGTTAATGGATGAGATATTGGAGGCCATGGGACTAAATGATGGGAGTCCGTTCGCCCGGGTGGGAAAAACGGTACAGCTCCCTGGGGAGTCCCCACAGGCTTTCGCAGACAGGCTGTGACCAGTCTACCGGAGCACATGCCCGGGAATGCCAGGGCGGGCACTCCTGAACAGAGATCAATTAGCCCACTGGCTCCGCTGTCTCATGACAAACTGCCTGCCCCAAATTCGAACTCGAGCTGCGGGCTGGTTTGACCCCCGTAAACCCCAGACCACCGAGGAAACGGTGATCCGCCAGCTCACAATAGCATTTAAAAATATCAGGGGTATCGAGACGCCCCAACCCAAGGGGAAAGTCCACGAGGTTAAACCAGGGGCCCAGCATAAAAGGGAATGGCACCAGGAAGGGAATCGTCCCGTCCAGGCTAAGTTAAACTGCTGTGGGTGCGGGAAGGACGGCCACTGGCGGAAAGATTGTAAAAACCCCTGGAAGGATACTAAGGGAAAGAATCCCACCGCCCCAGCCCAAAAGGCAGCGATGGGGGAGGCAGAGACAGGAATTGCCCCCGCTGCCATGGAGTCATTTTTTGAGGCCATGCGATCTTTTATGGCCAGCCAGGGAAGAATAGCAGCCACTACCGGTGTGGTCGCTCCCTCAGTCTCCTCTGACGATGCCCCGCTATGACTAAAGCCCGCACAGCCTGTCTACCTGTGTGCTCTCAGGTATGATGGATGGAAGAGACCGCTCGTGCAGACGGAGGTAGAGAAGGTTGAAGGGACTTATCTGCTGGATACGGGGGCATCATGCACCGTGATCCACGCAGCTAATCCCACCACCTCACCTCTGTCTAGCAGAGTTCCATACGTTCTATCGGGGATCACCGGCAAGGAACAGGCGGGAGCATTCACCAAGCCGCTCTCAGTCCGCCTGGGCCCACTCCAAACCAAGTGGACGTGTGTCCTGGCGAGGTGGGAAGCGGAGGGAGGAAAGGGGATCCGAGGGGCCGACTTCATCGTGGGCCACGGGATCCTCGTGGATCTCCGCAACCATTGCCTTTGGGGAGCCGACACGGGTGAGGAGAATGGCGTGGGAGTTATCCCAGGAAAAGAAGGGAAGGGAACCCTGTGTACTGTGAAGCCGAAAGGAGGTTATGACCTGGGGCTCATGGTAGAGGGTGTCCCGGAGGAATTTAAAGCAGTCGTGCAGGCTCGCATGGCTGCGTTCGCCACGCACAAACACGACTGCGGGAGGGTCACCGGGTTTGAGGTCAGGGTAGACGGAGACCCCATGGCCCGGCCCCAGAAGCAGTATAGCTTTCCTAGAGAAGCAGAGCCTGATATGGAGATGGCCATATCCTCGTTGGTGCAGCAGGGAGTGCTGAGGCCCATAGCCACCCATATTAATTCTCCGCTTTGGCCGGTCAAGAAACCGGACAATTCATGGAGAGCCACGGTGGACTATCGGGTGCTCAACAGCAATATCCCCGCGTGCGCCCCCACAGTGGCAGCAGTTGCCGACCTCATCGGAAGCATTCCAGCATCCGCGACTACGTTCACGGTGCTGGATATTTCGAATGGGTTTTGGTCGATCCCCTTGAGGAGGGAAGACCAGTATAAGTTCGCTTTTACTTTTAAGGGGCAACAGTATACTTGGAACTGTTTGCCACAAGGTTTTCATAACAGCCCTAGCATCTTTCACCAGTGCATGGCGAGTAGTTTAAAGGAATTTAGCCAGCCCAGGCAATTGGTGCAGTGTGTCGACGACCTGCTCTTGTTTACCGACTCAGTCGGGGAGCATGGCCCGCTACTGGCCGAATTGCTGGAGCTGCTGCAGAGGAAAGGGTTCAAGGTCAACCCGAAGAAGGCGCAGATCGGCCAGCAGGAGGTGAAATTCCTGGGCCTGACCGTCCGCGCAGGGGAACGAGCCATAGACAAGGCTAGGAGGGAAGCGGTCCAAGAGCTACCGGTCCCCAGTACTGTGAGGGGTGTGAGGTCGTTCTTAGGGCTAACAGGCTACTGCAGAGATTTTATTGAGGATTATGCGGCCACGGCAGCCCCTCTGCTCCAACTCCTACACAAGGGAGTGGAGTGGTCTTGGGATGAGGGGTGCCAGGCAGCATTTGTCCAGCTCAAGAGGGACCTGCAGACCGCACCAGCCCTGGGAGCGATAGATGGAGGGAGAGAGTTCTTTCTGGAGGTAGCGGCCAGCGGGGATAATCTCAGTGCTGTGCTGCTCCAGGAGCGGCACGGCAGGCTAAGACCCGTGGTCTACTCCTCCAGAGTACTCACTGACGTGGAAAAGAGCTACTCAATTTGCGAGCGGCACCTTTTGGCCACGCTGGGCTGTGAAAAGATCCTCGATCTTCACAGGCACCTCTCCTATCACCCTCCTCACACATCACACGCCCACCCAGATGCTTCTGGACGGGAGGATCAAAGATGGGACAGTCAGCAGTGCCCGCACTACGCGCTGGACCCTCCTCCTTTCCCAGATGGATCTGAGGGTGAGGGGCCTTTGCGAGCCAAAGCTCGGGGCTAACATGGTATATCCTGGAACAGCCCATCAGTGTTCCATAGAAGGGGTTTGGGAGGTGAACATTGGTCTACGGGCCGGGATACATCCCACAGGCCGCGAGATCTATGTAGACGGTTCCAGCATGGTATCCGCTGGTGAACGTCTCACGGGATGTGGAGTCTATGACCCATCGGCTAATATTGCCTTGGCGATCAAGCTCCCCAGCACCATGAGCGCCCAGCAGGCTGAACTGTCCGCAGTGGTGTACGTGGTTACACACCCTGAGATCTTCCCCACCCCATACACGATTTGCTCGGACAGTATGTTCACTTGCAACTCGTGCACGGAATACCTGGCAATCTGGTCCCGTCGCGGATATACCTCCGCCGACGGGAGGCCCTTAACAGTAAAACCCCTGCTGGAGAAAATCCTGGCAGCCGTGGGGGAGGAAGGCGAGGTCTTCATCCACAAAGTGAAGGCCCACTCCTCCACAGAACCCCGCAGCCAGGGCAACCAGCAGGCCGACACGCTGGCCAAGGAGGGTGCCCGCACCGGCATTTTCTGGGACCCCTATGGGTTCGGGCCCGTGGCGGCAGTTAGAGGCAGGGGTGGGACCCAGAGGAGCTTAGGGGTAGCATTAGCCCCGGATCTTAAAACAGTCCAAGCCCAGGACCCTGTTCTGAAAACCGTCACTAGCGCAGTGAGCGAGGGTAGGAGGATAGAGGGCCCTTACGGCGCGGCAGCCCTCTCCATAAGAGAAAGCATGCTGTTCAGGGAAGGACAGTGGGTAGTACCCCAGCAGCACCGGAGGGAGTTCCTTCAACTGGCCCATGAAGGGCCGGGAGCAGGACACCCCGGGCCTGAGGCCACCTGGCGGCGGGTGGAACAGGCGGGATGGTGGCCAGGTCTCCGGGAAGATGTCCGTGAGTTCTGTGCCAGCTGTCTTGTGTGTGCTGAAGAGGGGGACAATGGGGGGTGAAGAGGGGGACAACGGGGGGGGGTGAAGAGGGGGACAATGGGGGGGGGGTGAAGAGGGGGACAATGGGGGGTGAAGAGGGGGACAACGGGGGGGTGAAGAGGGGGACAACGGGGGGGGGGGTGAAGAGGGGGACAACGGGGGGGTGAAGAGGGGGACAACGGGGGGGGTGAAGAGGGGGACAACGGGGGGTGAAGAGGGGGACATCAGGGGGACATCGGAGCAGGAGACATCAGACATCGGAGCAGGTTTCAAAGGGAAGGTTCATTTCGTGTTTTCACTTTATTGCAATGGTTTTTTATTTGATTTATTTCGTTTCTTGTTCCCTGATCCGGCCCTTCATGTCTGGTTTCACCAGGTGTGAATCAGGAGCAGTGGGAAAGCCGCCCAGGTAAGTTCAAAATCTTTCTAATCTCTGAATCTATCACAGGTAAAGTGCCTTAATACATCAATGAGATACATTTGTCTCTTTAACTGTCATCTCTCCGGCTTTAATTGCCGGCGGGATTTCCGTTTTCGGGTTGCCCGTGCACACAGGTGGGTCCCTGGGAAACTCGGAAGTCGGCGGGTTGGAGCCGGCTTCCGAACCCAAATGGGATTTCCGCGATTTTCGGAGCCCCCCTGCCCCTAAATCACCTACAATTGCCCCCGAAAATCACCCCTATGCCTCTATTTATAAAGCCCAGGACCCCGTCTGCTTTTTTAACCATTTTCTCAACCTGCCCTGTACCCCTTTTAGAATTGTATCCTTTAGTTTATATTGCCTCTCCTCGTTCTTCCTACCAAATGTAACCCTAATGTATAACTTCGCATTTTTCTGCGTTAAATTTCATCTGCCACGTGTCCGCCCATTCCACCAGTCTGTCTATATCCTCTTGAAGTCTATCACTATCCTCCTCACTGTTCACTACACTTCCAAGTTTTGTGTCATCTGTAAATTTTGAAATTGTGCTCTGTAAACCCAAGTCCAAGTCATTAATATATATCAAGAAAAGCAGTGGTCCCAGCACTGACCCCTGACACCTGCTGTACACCTCCCTCCAGTCCGGAAAACAACCGGTCACCACTACTCTCTGTTTCCTGTCACTTAGCCAATTCTGTATCCGTGCTGCCACTGTCTCTTTTATTCCATGGGCTTCAACTTTGATGACAAGCCTATTATGTGGCATTTTATGAAATGCCTTTTGAAAGTCCATATACATCACATCAACCGCATTGCCCTCATCAACCCTCTCTGTTACCTCATCAAAAATCAAGTTAGTTAAACAAGATTTG
The DNA here is from genome assembly GCF_035084215.1 of Heptranchias perlo. NCBI lineage: Eukaryota > Metazoa > Chordata > Chondrichthyes > Hexanchiformes > Hexanchidae > Heptranchias > Heptranchias perlo. The sequence goes on from NW_027139437.1 coordinate 113,980, forward strand.
CCTTTAACAAATCTGTGCTGGCTTTCCTTAATTAATCCACAAGTGACTATTAATTTTGTCCTGGATTATCGTTTCTAAAAGTTTCCCCACCACCGAGGTTAAACTGACTGGCCTGTAGTTGCTGGGTTTATCCATAAAGTACTACCATAAACCTGAGCTCATCCAAAACTCTGCTGCCTGTATCCTAACTCACACCATGACCTGTTTCACCCATCACCCCCTGTGCTCGCTGACCTACATTGGCTCCCGGTCCGGGAATGCCTCGATTTTAAAATTCTCATCCTTGTTTTCAAATCCCTCCATGGCCTCGACCCTCCCTATCTCTAACCTCTTCCAGCCCTACAACCCTCCGCGATCTGTGCACTCCTCCAATTCTTGCCTCTTGCGCATCCCTGATTTTAATCGCTCCACCATTGGCGGCCGTGCCCTAATCTCTGGAACTATCTCCCAAACATCTCCGCCTCTCCACCTCTCCCTTAATATCTCCTTGTGGAGCTCGGTGCCAAATTTTGTTTGGAGCGATTTACGACGATTTGGGACGTTTTACTACATTAAAGGCGCTATATAAATGCAAGTTGTTGATGGTTACCATAATTACACGATAGTTCCTGTAATTATGAGATAGTTCCTGTAACTATGGGATAGTTCCTGTAATTATGGGATAGTTCCTGTAACTATGGGATAGTTCCTGTAATTATGGGATAGTTCCTGTAATTATGGGATAATTTCTATAATTATGGGATAGTTCCTGTAACTATGGGATAATTTCTATAATTATGGGATAGTTCCTGTAATTATGGGATAATTTCTATAATTATGGGATAGTTCCTGTAACTATGGGATAATTTCTATAATTATGGGATAGTTCCTGTAATTATGGGATAGTTCCTGTAACTATGGGATAATTTCTATAATTATGGGATAGTTCCTGTAACTATGGGATAATTTCTATAATTATGGGATAGTTCCTGTAATTATGGGATAGTTCCTGTAACTATGGGATAATTTCTATAATTATGGGATAGTTCCTGTAATTATGGGATAGTTCCTGTAACTATGGGATAATTTCTATAATTATGGGATAGTTCCTGTAACTATGGGATAATTTCTATAATTATGGGATAGTTCCTGTAACTATTTGATACTTACTGTAATTAGGAGAAATAGTTACAGCAATTATGGGAAAGTTGCATTAATTTTGGTATACTTACTATAATTATGGGATAGCTACTATCATAAGGGGATACTTACTGCAATTAGGCGTAGTTACTGTAATTATGGGATATTTACTATAATTATGGGATAGTTAGAGTAATTATGTGACAGTTTCTTTAGTTATGGGATAATTAATGTCGCTATGGGATAGTCACTGTAATTATGGGGAACTTACTGTAATTATTAGATAGTTATGGTAATTATTAGATAGTTACTGTAATTATTAGATTGTTACTGTAATTATGGATAGTTACTATAATCATTAGTTACATAAATTATTAGATAGTTACTGTAATTATGGAATAGTTACTGCAATTACATGATAATTTCTATAATTATGGGATAGTCCCTGTAACTCTGGGATAATTTCTATAATTATGGATAGTTACTGTAATCATGGGTCACCGAGTGTAATTATGGGATAGACACGGCAATTATGGGATACTACCTGTAATTACAACCTGGTTACTATCAATGGGATATTAATTTAAATTTTGATATTGTTACTGCAATCCTGGACACATGTCCAAAAGGCAATGGGAGGCAGGAGGGGACGAAGTCAATGCCAGGCACACATCATCATGAACATGGATACAGAGCACCAAGAAGTTCAATACATTTTTTTTTATTCGTTCATGGGATGTGGGCGTCTCTGGCGAGGCCAGTATTTATTGCCCATCCCTAATTGCCCTTGAGAAGGTGGTGGTGAGCTGCCTTCTTGAACCACTGCAGTCCGTGTGGTGACGGTTCTCCCACAGTGCTGTTAGGAAGGGAGTTCCAGGATTTTGACCCAGCGACGATGAAGGAACGGCGATATATTTCCAAGTCGGGATGGTGTGTGACTTGGAGGGGAACGTGCAGGTGGTGGTGTTCCCATGTGCCTGCTGCTCTTGTCCTTCTAGGTGGTAGAGGTCGCGGGTTTGGGAGGTGCTGTCGAAGAAGCCTTGGCGAGTTGCTGCAGTGCATCCTGTGGATGGTACACACTGCAGCCACAGTGCGCCGGTGGTGAAGGGAGTGAATGTTTAGGGTGGTGGATGGGGTGCCAATCAAGCGGGCTGCTTTGTCCTGGATGGTGTTGAGCTTCTTGAGTGTTGTTGGAGCTGCACTCATCCAGGCAAGTGGAGAGTATTCCATCACACTCCTGACTTGTGCCTTGTAGATGGTGGAAAGGCTTTGGGGAGTCAGGAGGTGAGTCACTCGCTGCAGAATACCCAGCCTCTGACCTGCTCTCGTAGCCACAGTATTTATATGGCTGGTCCAGTTAAGTTTCTGGTCAATGGTCACCCCCAGGATGTTGATGGTGGGGGATTCGGCGATGGTAATGCCATTGAATGTCAAGGGGAGGTGGTTAGACTCTCTCTTGTTAGAATCATAGAATCATAGAAGTTACAACATGGAAACAGGCCCTTCGGCCCAACATGTCCATGTTGCCCAGTTTATACCACTAAGCTAGTCCCAATTGCCTGCACTTGGCCCATATCCCTCTATACCCATCTTACCCATGTAACTGTCCAAATGCTTTTTAAAAGACAAAATTGTACCCGCCTCTACTACTGCCTCTGGCAGCTCGTTCCAGACACTCACCACCCTTTGAGTGAAAAAATTGCCCCTCTGGACCCTTTTGTATCTCTCCCCTCTCACCTTAAATCTATGCCCCCTCGTTATAGACTCCCCTACCTTTGGGAAAAGATTTTGACTATCGACCTGATCTATGCCCCTCATTATTTTATAGACTTCTATAAGATCACCCCTTAACCTCCTACTCTCCAGGGAAAAAAGTCCCAGTCTGTCTAACCTCTCCCTGTAAGTCAAACCATCAAGTCCCGGTAGCATCCTAGTAAATCTTTTCTGCACTCTTTCTAGTTTAATAATACCATTTCTATAATAGGGTGACCAGAACTGTACACAGTACTCCAAGTGTGGCCTCACCAATGCCCTGTACAACTTCAACAAGACATCCCAACTCCTGCATTCAATGTTCTGACCAATGAAACCAAGCATGCTGAATGCCTTCTTCACCACCCTATCCACCTGTGACTCCACTTTCAAGGAGCTATGAATCTGTACTCCCAGATCTCTTTGTTCTATAACTCTCCCCAACGCCCTACCATTAACGGAGTAGGTCCTGGCCCGATTCGATCTACCAAAATGCATCACCTCACATTTATCTAAATTAAACTCCATCTGCCATTCATCGGCCCACTGGCCCAATTTATCAAGATCCCGTTGCAATCCTAGATAACCTTCTTCACTGTCCACAATGCCACCAATCTTGGTGTCATCTGCAAACTTACTAACCATGCCTCCTAAATTCTCATCCAAATCATTAATATAAATAACAAATAACAGCGGACCCAGCACCGATCCCTGAGGCACACCGCTGGACACAGGCATCCAGTTTGAAAAACAACCTTCTACAACCACCCTCTGTCTTCTGTCGTCAAGCCAATTTTGTATCCAATTGGCTACCTCACCTTGGATCCCATGAGATTTAACCTTATGCAACAACCTACCATGCGGTACCCTGTCAAATGCTTTGCTGAAGTCCATGTAGACCACGTCTACTGCACAGCCCTCATCTATCTTCTTGGTTACCCCTTCAAAAAACTCAATCAAATTCGTGAGACATGATTTTCCTCTCACAAAACCATGCTGACTGTTCCTAATCAGTCCCTGCCTCTCCAAATGCCCGTAGATCCTGTCTCTCAGAATACCCTCTAACAACTTACCCACTACAGATGTCAGGCTCACTGGTCTGTAGTTCCCAGGCTTTTCCCTGCCGCCCTTCTTAAACAAAGGCACAACATTTGCTACCCTCCAATCTTCAGGCACCTCACCTGTAGCGGTGGATGATTCAAATATCTCTGCTAGGGGACCCGCAATTTCCTCCCTAACCTCCCATAACGTCCTGGGATACATTTCATCAGGTCCCGGAGATTTATCTACCTTGATGCGCGTTAAGACTTCCAGCACCTCCCTCTCTGTAATATGTACACTCCTCAAGACATCACTATTTATTTCCCCAAGTTCCCTAACATCCATGCCTTTCTCAACCGTAAATACCGATGTGAAATATTCATTCAGGATCTCACCCATCTCTTGTGGTTCCGCACATAGATGACCTTGTTGATCCTTAAGAGGCCCTACTCTCTCCCTGGTTACCCTTTTGCCCTTTATGTATTTGTAGAAGCTCTTTGGATTCACCTTTGCCTTATCTGCCAAAGCAATCTCATGTCCCCTTTTTGCCCTCCTGATTTCTCTCTTAACTCTACTCCGGCAATCTCTATACTCTTCAAGGGATCCACTTGATCCCAGCTGCCTATGCATGTCATATGCCTCCTTCTTCTTTTTGACTAGTGCCTCAATCTCCCGAGTCATCCAAGGTTCCCTACTTCTACCAGCCTTGCCCTTCACTTTATAAGGAATGTGCTTACCCTGAACCCTGGTTAACACACTTTTGAAAGCCTCCCACTTACCAGACGTCCCTTTGCCTGCCAACAGACTCTCCCAATCAACTTCTGAAAGTTCCTGTCTAATACCATCAAAATTGGCCTTTCCCCAATTTAGAATTTTAACTTTTGGGCCAGACCTATCCTTCTCCATAGCTATCTTAAAACTAATGGAATTATGATCACTGCTCCCAAAGTGATCCCTCACCAACACTTCTGTCACCTGCCCTTCCTTATTTCCCAAGAGGAGGTCAAGTTTTGCCCCCTCTCTAGTCGGGCCATCCACATACTGAATGAGAAATTCCTCCTGAATACACTCAACAAATTTCTCTCCATCCAAGCCCCTAATGCTATGGCTGTCCCAGTCAATGTTGGGAAAGTTAAAGTCCCCTACTATTACCACCCTATTTTTCTTGCAGCTGTCTGTAATCTCCTTACATATTTGCTCCTCAATTTCCCATTGACTATTTGGGGGTCTGTAGTACAATCCTATCAAAGTGATCTCTCCCTTCTTATTTTTCAGTTCTACCCATATAGAGTCAGTGGGCGAACCCTCGGATATATCCCCTCTCACTACTGCCGTGATGTTCTCCCTAATCAAGAACGCAACTCCCCCTCCTCTCTTACCTCCTGCTCTATCTTTCCTATAGCATCTGTACCCTGGAACATTGAGCTGCCAGTCCTGCCCCTCCCTTAGCCATGTTTCAGTAATAGCTATAACATCCCAGTCCCATGTACCCATCCATGCCCTGAGTTCATCTGCCTTGCCCATCAGACTTCTTGCATTGAAATAAATGCAGTTTAATCTAGACTTCCCTTGGTCTTTGCCCTGCTTTCTCAGACCATCTGTCCGGTCATGTTCTGTACACTCTCCCTTACTGCCTTTTGTTTCTGTCACCACTTTATTTCCCACTGACTTCCTGCATCGGTTCCCATCCCCCTGCCACATTAGTTTAAACCCTCCCCAACAGCACTGGCAAACACTCCCCCTAGGACATTGGTTCCAGTCCTGCCCAGATGCAGACCGTCCAATTTGTACTGGTCCCACCTCCCCCAGAACCGGTTCCAATGGCCCAGGAATTTGAATCCCTCCCTCTTGCACCATCTCTCAAGCCACGTATTCATCTTAGCTATCCTGTCATTCCTACTCTGACTAACCCATGGCACTGGTAGCAATCCTGAGATTACTACCTTTGAGGTCCTACTCTTTAGTTTAACTCCTAACTCCCTAAATTCAGCTTGTAGGACCTCATCCTGTTTTTTACCTATATCGTTGGTGCCTATATGGACCACGACAACTGGCTGTTCACCCTCCCCCTCCAGAATGTCCTGCAGCCGCTCCGAGACATCCTTGACCCTTGCACCAGGGAGGCAACATACCATCCTGGAGTCTCGGTTGCGTCCGCAGAAACGCCTGTCTATTCCCCTTACAATCGAGTCCCCTATCACTATAGCTCTGCCACTCTTTTTCCTGCCCTCCTGTGCAGCAGAGCCAGCCACGGTGCCATGAACCTGGCCACTGCCACCTTCCCCTGGTGAGCCATCTCCCCCAACAGTATCCAAAACGGTATACCTGTTTTGGAGGGAGATGACCGCAGGGGACCCCTGCACTGCCTTCCTACTCTTCCTCTGTCTGTTGGTCACCCATTCACTATCTCCCTCAGTAATTTTTATCTGCGGTGTGACCAACTCACTGAACGTGCTATCCACGACTTTCTCAGCATCGCGGATGCTCCAAAGTGAGTCCATCCGCAGCTCCAGAGCCGTCAAGCGGTCAAACAATAGCTGCAGCTGGACACACTTCCCGCAGGTGAAGGAATCAGGGATACAGGAAGGAGCCCTGAATTCCCACATCCCACAAGGTCAAGGGTGGTTCCAAGAACTCCAGGGAACCTTGGATGTCAGGGGATATACGAGAATGGATTAGGAAAAAAAGGAGGGCTTTTGGCAGATACAAAAGGCTAAAGACGAAGGAAGCCCTAGAGGAGTACAAAAAGTGCAGGGGGATACTTAAAAAAGAAATTAGGAGATCAAGGAGGGGCCATGAAATGACACTGGCGAGCAAAATAAAGGAAAATCCTAAGATGTTTTATAAGTATATTAAGGGTAAGAGGATGACTAGGGAAAAAATAGGGCCCATTAGGGACAAAAATGGCAATCTGTGTGTGGAGCCGGCAGATGTAGGAGGGGTTCTAAATGAATTTTTTGCATCTGTTTTCACTATGGAGAAGGACGACGTTGACATAGAAATACGGCAGGGGGACTGTGATATACTCGAACATATTAACATCGAGCGGGAGGAGGTATTGGCGGTTTTAGCAGGCCTAAAAATGGATAAATCCCCAGGCCCGGACGAAATGTATCCCAGGCTACTGTGTGAGGCAAAGGAGGAGATTGCGGGGGCTCTGACACATATATTCAGAACCTCTCTGGCCACAGGGGATGTGCCAGAGGACTGGAGAACCGCTAATGTAATACCATTATTCAAGAAGGGGAGTAGGGAAAAACCGGGGAACTACAGGCCAGTGAGCCTAACATCAGTGGTAGGAAAATTATTGGAAAAAATTCTGAAGGACAAAATTAGTCTCCACTTGGAGAAGCAAGGATTAATCAGGGATAGTCAACATGGCTTTGTCAAGGGAAGATCATGTCTGACTAATTTGATTGAATTTTTTGAGGGGGTGACTAGGCGTGTGGATGAGGGTAACGCAGTGGATGTGGTATACATGGATTTCAGTAAGGCCTTCGATAAAGTCCCCCACAGGAGACTGGTCAAGAAGGTACGAGCCCATGGAATCCAGGGTGCCTTGGCACTTTGGATACAAAACTGGCTTAGTGGCAGAAGGCAGAGGGTGATGGTCGAAGGTTGTTTTTGTGACTGGAAGCCTGTGGCCAGTGGGGTACCACAGGGATCGGTGCTGGGTCCCTTGCTGTTTGTGGTCTACATTAATGACTTGGATATGAATGTAAAAGGTATGATCAGTAAGTTCGCTGATGATACAAAAATTGGTAGGGTGGTAAATAGCGAGGAGGACAGCCTCAGTCTGCAGGACGATATAGATGGGTTGGTCAGATGGGCGGAACAGTGGCAAATGGAATTTAACCCGGAAAAGTGCGAGGTGATGCACTTTGGAGGGACTAACAAGGCAAGGGAATACACAATGAATGGGAGGACCCTAGGCAAGACAGAGGGTCAGAGGGATCTTGGTGTGCAAGTTCACAGATCCCTGAAGGCGGCGGAACAGGTAGATAAGGTGGTAAAGAAGGCATATGGGATACTTGCCTTTATTAGCCGAGGCATAGAATATAAGAGCAAGGAGGTTATGATGGAGCTGTATAAAACACTGGTTAGGCCACAGCTGGAGTACTGTGTGCAGTTCTGGTCGCCACACTACAGGAAGGATGTGATCGCTTTGGAGAGGGTGCAGAGGAGATTCACCAGGATGTTACCAGGGCTGGAGCGCTTCAGCTATGAAGAGAGACTGGGAAGATTGGGTTTGTTTTCCTTGGAGCAGAGGAGGCTGAGGGGGGACATGATTGAGGTGTACAAAATTATGAGGGGCACAGATAGGATGGATACTGAGGAGCTTTTTCCCTTCGTTGTGGGTACTATAACAAGGGGACATAGATTCAAGGTAAAAGGCGGGAGGTTTAGAGGGGATTTGAGAAAGAACTTTTTCACCCAGAGGGTGGTTGGAGTCTGGAACTCACTGCCTGAAAGGGTTGTGGGGGCAGGAACCCTCACAACATTCAAGAAGCATTTGGATGAGCACTTGAAATGCCATAGCATACAAGGCTATGGAGCAAATGCTGGAATATGGGATTAGAGTAGACAGGGCTGATGGCCGGCGCGGACACGATGGGCCGAAGGGCCTCTATCCGTGCTGTATAACTCTATGACTCTATGACTAAGAGGAACATGACACGGCGCTGGGATCTCCTGCCATGACTTAACCCTTAAATTAGCTTAAGAACAACTACAATGTCAAGAGAAAAAAAAAGGAAAGAAAAACTACTTACCACTCCCTTTAAGGAGTTTACTCCTTTAAATTGTTCTCAATTTAGAGAATGTTAACTACACTCGGGACCTTGATTCACTAAAAAATAAACGCTACTTCCTATAAGACCTGCAGACCTTCCCTTTCCTTTTACTTCAGTTACTGTAGATAAGTAGAAATACTCACCTGAACCTACTCACCAATCAGGTGCCTCCCCTGTGTCGCGTCCCGATCTGATTCCTGACGTCACTTCGAACTCGGTCGCAGCTCCGCTCGGCCCGGCTCTTCTCAGCTGTTCTCAGCGCTCTGAAATCCCGCCTTTTATCGGACGCTCCCTCCGCTCGGCTCGGCTCCTCTCAGCTGTTCTCAGCGCTCTGAAATCCCGCCTTTTATCGGACGCTCCCTCCGCTCGGTCATTGCCTGCCACTTGTCTGGCACAAATGTTACTTGCCACTTATCAGCCCAAGCCTGGATGTTGTCCAGGTCTTGCTGCATGCGGGCTTGGACTGCTTCATTATCTGAGGGGTTGCGAATGGAACTGCACACTGTGCAATCATCAGCAAACATCCCCATTTCTGACCTTATGATGGAGGGAAGGTCATTGATGAAGCAGCTGAAGATGGTTGGGCCTAGGACACTGCCCTGAGGAACTCCTGCAGCAATGCCCTGGGGCTGAGATGATTGGCCTCCAACAACCACTACCATCTTCCTTTGTGCTAGGTATGACTCCAGCCACTGGAGAGTTTTCCCGCTGTTTCCCATTGACTTCAATTTTACTCGGGCTCCTTGGTGCCACACTCGGTCAAATGCTGCCTTGATGTCAAGGGCAGTCACTCTCACCTCACCTCTGGAATTCAGCTCTTTTGTCCATGTTTGGACCAAGGCTATAATGAGGTCTGGAGCCGAGTGGTCCTGGCGGAACCTAAACTGAGCATTGGTGAGCAGGTTATTGGTGAGTAAGTGCCGCTTGATAGCACTGTCGACGACACCTTCCATCACTTTGCTGATGATTGAGAGTAGACTGATGGGGCTGTAATTGGCCGGATTGGATTTGTCCTGCTTTTTGGACAGGACATACCTGGGCAATTTTCCACATTGTCGGGTAGATGCCAGTGTTGTCACTGTACTGGAACAGTTTGGCTGGAGGCACAGCTAGTTCTGGAGCACAAGACTTTCAGCACTACAGCCGGGATGTTGTCGAGGCCCATAGCCTTTGCTGTATCCAGTGCACTCAGCCGTTTCTTGATATCACGTGGAGTGAATCGAATTGGCTGAAGACTGGCTTCTGTGATGGTGGGGATATCGGGAGGAGGCTGAGATGGATCATCCACTCGGCACTTCTGGCTGAAGATGGTTGCAAACGCTTCAGCCTTGTCTTTTGCACTCACGTGCTGGACTCCGCCATTATTGAGGATGGGGATGTTTGCAGAACCTCCTCCTCCCGTTAGTTGTTTAATTGTCCACCACCATTCACGACTGGATGTGGCAGGACTGCAGAGCTTTGATCTGATCCGTTGGTTGTGGAATCGCTTAGCTCTGTCTATAGCATGTTGCTTCCGCTGTTTAGCAGGCATGTAGTCCTGAGTTGTAGCTTCACCAGGTTGGCACCTCATTTTTAGGTACGCCTGGTGCTGCTCCTGGCATGCTCTTCTACACTCCTCATTGAACCAGGGTTGATCCCCTGGCTTGTGGGTAATGGTAGAGTGAGGAATATGCCGGGCCATGAGGTTACAGATTGTGCTGGAATACAATTCTGCTGCTGCTGATGGCCCACAGCGCCTCATGGATGCCCAGTTTTGAGCTGCTCGATCTGTTCTGAATCTATCCCATTTAGCACGGTGATAGTGCCACACAACACGTTGGATGGTGTCCTCAGTGCGAAGACGGGATTTCATCTCTACGAGGACTGTGCGGTGGTCACTCCTACCAATACTGTCATGGACAGATGCATTTGAGGAAGAGGTCAAGTGGTGTCTCCCACCAACTGCACCACACACGACACCCCCATCACGCACACACCAATAAACTCTTTCCATCAGTACTCAACTCTTCCAATCAGATGCTTCCTCTCACCCTTACACATTACCACTGTTTCAAGCCACTCACCCACAACTCACAGGCCACACACACTGGCAGCTATTCAACCATGACAGGCACATCACCCAGACACACATCCTGGTTTCTTGCAGGAGAAGGTGGCGCATATCAAGAGGCAGCAAGTGGCAGTGGCATTTAACCCCTCGAGCCTGTTCCGCCATTCAGTGAGATCATGGTGACCTGTGACCTAACTCCATTTACCCGCCTTAGCCCCATATCCCTTAATACCCTTGGTTCACAGAAATCTATCAATCTCAGATTTAACTTTCACAATTGAGCTAGCATCAACTGCCGTCTGTAGAAGAGTGTTCTAAACATCTCCCACCCTTTGTGTGTAGAAGCATTTCCTAACTTCACTCCTGCACGTCCTGGCTCTAAATGTTCGGCTATGTCCCTGCGTCCTAGTATTGAAGTCTAGGAGACCTCCAAAAACAGTTACAAATGTCTCGGCAGTCAGAAGCAATAATCCAGCCACTAACCTGTAAATCCTGCATGGTCCCTTTAAATAGCACCGGTGGGGGGTTCTCCAGGCACTGTAAGACACGTTCAGATGGTCGGGTTAAGACTGTGCGTTGAGTTGAGCGTTAAGTCCCAAAATGGTGTCTATCACTTTAAATCAGCGTTGGACACTGATTGAAGCCATTTTCTTCCGACTTTACATGATTCCAGCGTTCGTTATCTGCGCCTGCCCTAACTCCTATACCAAGATGGCGTCTGGCGCACGTCACGCTGGAAACGTGCGTGCGCATCCAAGACGCCATCTTAGCACTTCGGGAGACCTCGTAGCGCCAAAACAATGGGCGCTGCATGGCCCAATTTTGCGTCCTATGATTCTTATGGGCTAGTTACTGTAATTATGGCATAACCACTGGAAACATGGACTAGTTCCTGTAATAAGAACATAAGAACATAAGAAATAGGAGCAGGAGTAGGCCAATCGGCCCCTCGAGCCTGCTCCGCCATTCAATAAGATCATGGCTGATCTGATCCCAACCACAAATCTAAATTCATGTCCAATTTCCTGCCCGCTCCCCATAACCCCTAATTCCCTTTACTTCTAGGAAACTGTCTATTTCTGTTTTAAATTTATCTAATGATGTAGCTTCCACAGCTTCCTGGGGCAGCAAATTCCACAGTCCTACTACCCTCTGAGTGAAGAAGTTTCTCCTCATCTCAGTTTTGAAAGAGCAGCCCCTTATTCTAAGATTATGCCCCTAGTTCTAGTTTCACCCATCTTTGGGAACATCCTTACTGCATCCACCCGATCAAGCCCCTTCACAATCTTATATGTTTCAATAAGATCGCCTCTCATTCTTCTGAACTCCAATGAGTAGAGTCCCAATCTACTCAACCTCTCCTCATATGTCCGCCCCCTCATCCCCGGGATTAACCGAGTGAATCTTCTTTGTACTGCCTCGAGAGCAAGTATGTCTTTTAATTTCTGATGTCTGATAATTTCTATAATTATGGGATCGTTCCTGTAATTACGGGATAACGTGTATAATTATGCGATAATTTCTCTTGTTATAGGATGACTACTGTAATTATGGGATAGTTATGGTAATTGTGGGATAATTTCTATAATTATGGGATGGTTACTGTAATTATGGGATAGTTACTGTAACTGTGGGATAATTTCTATAATTATGGGATGGTTACTGTAATTATGGGATAGTTACTGTAACTGTGGGATAATTTCTATAATTATGGGATGGTTACTGTAATTATGGGATAGTTACTGTAACTGTGGGACAGTTGCTGTAATAATGGGATAGTTACTGTAATTATGGGATAGTTACTATCAGAATGGGATGGTTACTATAATTCTGGGATAATTACTATTGTAATGGGATAGATACGGTAATTATGGGATAGTTATTGTAATTATAGGAGAGTTACTGTAATTATAGAATCATAGAACCATACAGCACAGAAGGAGGCCATTCGCCCCATTGTGCCTGTGCTGGCCAGTTCCACTGATGCCTCAGTGCTGAGCACAATCTTTCTGTGCACACCACACGGATACATTGAGTGTAATGCTTGGTTTTTAGTTACCAGTTTTCTCTTTTATCCTGAGGGAGTATCTCATTACTGGGGCTCTGTTCTATCGGGGCCAGGATCATTCCACAACCTCATCCAATGGACCATTCTCCATCTATTAGTCTAGACTATGAGCGTTGGGAGAGTATTTGACTGGTCTATCCTCTCCTGATATTATGGGACACTTATTCAAATTATGGAGTCAGGAAAATCCAGTCCTTGAAGTCAGGACAGATAGTGCTGTATTCACCAAGAGCTGATTGTTTGGCCATGAAAATCCCTGCTCATTTCAGAGTACTCCTTCAGTAACTTCCACACCAATACAACAGAACAGCTGGAATCTAGGCCTGGCCCTGGATATGCTGGGCTCAGGCCTCACATTGAACTTTCCTGAATGGTCTGCTGGGGTCAGCAGCTCCGCCTGTCCCGAGGGAGGGGGTTATCAGCAGGGGCTGGCACTCCCCCGCCCCAGGTTCTTATTCAGACTTGACATGCCTCCCAATGGGGTGGACATGGGGCCTACCTGGGAGTCAGGGTCGGGGCCTTGTCCCTTGCATCAAGGTTGTTGCATGGGCAGCCAGAGGTGTCTTCCCTTTGCTGCCGGACTGTCCCACACAAATGGCAGGTTCCCGAGATTTGCCCCCAGTGTTGTGGGTGCCGGCCATTTCCGTGCGATCCTCTGGGAATCCTGCTGGAGTCAACGGCTGAGGGTATTGGTGGGCGTGGAGACCACAGGCTCAGACATCTCTGTGACCAAGCAACACTCAAACACCCGTCATGGAGCCCGGTATTTACGGACAGGCTCCACACAGGTCCTCGTGAGGTCATCACGGTGCTAGAAATGGAGGAGTTAGATTACTGCACCACCAAACAGAAGCAAAGCTTCAGGGGCAGTGCCATGGCAGGAGAGGGGCAGGGTTACACAGCTTGGCCCATGTCTCCAGCTCACTGCCACTCGGCCCTTTACTGTCACTTCAGTAACAACTCATCTATCACCGAAAGTCACAAGGATCGGTAAAGATGAGCGAGCCAAGTCAGCCCATAACGCTGATCCTTCCCTCAGGACCTACGATCACAGCATCCAACCACATTTCAAAGGAAACAGGAGCATTTATTCTCATGTTCAGATCTGATGGAGGAGGGAGTGGGACGGAGGGACTGACACTGGTCCATTGTCCAGATCTGATGGAGGAGGGAGTGGGACGGAGGGACTGACACTGGTCCATTGTCCAGATCTGACGGAGGAGGGAGTGGGAGTGGGACGGAGGGACTGACACTGGTCCATTGTCCAGATCTGATGGAGGAGGGAGTGGGAGTGGGACGGAGGGACTGACACTGGTCCATTGTCCAGATCTGACGGAGGAGGGAGTGGGACGGAGGGACTGACACTGGTCCATTGTCCAGATCTGACGGAGGAGGGAGTGGGAGTGGGACGGAGGGACTGACACTGGTCCATTGTTCAGATCTGACGGAGGAGGGAGTGGGACGGAGGGACTGACACTGGTCCATTGTCCAGATCTGATGGAGGAGGGAGTGGGAGTGGGACGGAGGGACTGACACTGGTCCATTGTCCAGATCTGATGGAGGAGGGAGGGTTCTGTTCTCTTTTATCTAAGACTTCACCCTTTCTTCATCTATTTTCAGTGTGACCCTAATGTGGTTCTGATTCCATTCCCCACATGTCCTCCTAGCTTGAGATGACTGCGTCCCTCCCCAGAACCAAGGCTAGCCCCGCCTCCCTCCTTTCTGATTTTTGTTGTTGTCTCTCTTCTGCTGATCAGCCAACAGGCTTTGCTTCTCTCGATATGAAATCTCCATCCTTCCACTCAAAGTTGGCAGGAGTCTGTCATGGTTCTATTTCATATTCCAGCCATCCTCTGGCCAGTTAGTGCCCAAAGCATGGTTTGAGATTGCTTTACCACTGTCCCTTTACCACTCTCACAGCTGGCACACACAGGAGACTCTCACTGCTGTACATGCTGAATTTAGCCCTTAGTCCCACAGCTGAAAGGCCAGACTCACCCATTAAATGACCCAGATCCCACTGGCCAAAGGTGACTGAACACTTTATTCACAAACATGATGCCCCTTTAATATTTGAGACGGACTAGAGTGATGAATGATTGAGGATTAACTGAGTCTCAGTTTTGTCTTGAAACTGAACACTAACAGGTTTGTGAAGAATGTTCATTCATTTAATTTTACATCAGAGAAACTTGTAAAATAATTGTTTTGGTGTTTAATTTCAGTGCAGATCTTTGAGATCTCTTTCCTGCTGGGATTTCGGCCTATTTCCTGCTGGAGTTTAGTCCCATTTCCTGCTGGGGTTTGGTCCCATTTCCTGTTGGGGTCTGGTCTCATTTCCTGCTGGGGTTTGTTCCCATTTCCTGCTGGGATCTGGTCCCATTTCCTGCTGGGGTTATTCCCATTTCCTGCTGGGGTCTGGTCTCAGTTCCTGCTGGGGTTTGGTCCCATTTCCTGCTGGGGTTTGGTCCCATTTCCTGCTGGGGTTTGGTCCCATTTCCTGCTGGGGTTTGGTCCCATTTCCTGCTGGGGTTTGGTCCCATTTCCTGCTGGGGTTTGGTCCCATTTCCTGCTGGGGTTTGGTCCCATTTCCTGCTGGGGTTTTGTCCCATGAGCAGTGAGCTCCTGAGGCCCAGTCTCTGCGTGTGAGCCTGAACGGTGAATGTCAGTAGATTATTTGACTATGGAGGTTGAGCACCACAGGTAACCAATCCTGACCCTGTCCTCACCAAACAGACAAACGTGTAGTTTCCAGCAGATGTCACTGAACCAGGAGCAGGAGTGGGAAGTCCGGATGATTTTTCCCTTCCCTAACCCAGAGGCACTGAGATCAGTTGTCGCAGGCACACAGCTAACTTAGCACAAATCAGAGGTCGGGCCTGGGGTCTTCTAGCCTGGGTGAGATGGTGCTGCATTACGTTGTGTATTTACTTATGAGGCCATCGAGGAATAATTGAACACAGATCTAACAAGATAATGCTACGAGTATTGAGTATTGAGTATTGGGGCTTGAGGTTCTGTTGACCCATTCGATCTTAGTTGCATGTAGTTGTGTGGAAGAGCTCATCGTAGTCAGGTGGGTTTCTCTGCTGACCACAAGCTTCATGGAGCAGCTCGTTCCCAGATGTGGTGATCACTTCTTCCTGCAACAAATATCTCCCATTAATTCTAATGTCATGTTAAACTAACCCGAACCTTCAGTATTGAGCACACAAAACTTGTGAATGTGTTCAAGACCTGGGCCCATCTGCAAGATGTCCGATTGTATCTACAGTCTATGGTGAACCTGTGATCTTTCATTCTATTGTCTCATACTGGGCTCAATTTTAAAAGCAAAGTCCGGGTGCTTTGGGGGCAGGGGGCAAAGAAAATCAGAAAAATCCGGAGTGGGCAGGATTCCCACTGCCAACCCGGCAATTAAAGCCGGCAGGATGATATTTAAACAAGCAAATGTGCTGAGGTACTTAAGGTCGTTTATTTTTGGTATATTGGCCACTTCAAAAGATTTTGACTTCACCTGGGCAGCTTTCCCACAGCTTCCGATTCACGCCTGGTGAAACCAGGGCCGTATCAGTAAAAAATAAACGAAACAAATTAAATAAAATTACTTTTCCCCTTGTAAAAAAATAAATAAACATATGTTACAAATGATGTCACCTGCACCTCCGCCCCCCTGATGTCCGACGTCTCTCATCCCCACAATGTCTGACATCTCTCACCCCCCCCGATATCAGACGTCTCTCTCCCTCCCCCGATGTCTGACGTCTCTCATCCCCACAATGTCTGACATCTCTCACCCCCCCCGATATCAGACGTCTCTCTCCCTCCCTCGATGTCCGACGTCTCTCCCCCCCCCGATGTCTGACATGTCTCTCCCCCCACCCCCCCCGATATCAGACGTCTCTCTCCCTCCCTCGATGTCCGACGTCTCTCCCCCCACCGATGTCCGACGTCTCTCTCCCCCCACCCCCCCCGATATCAGACGTCTCTCTCCCTCCCTCGATGTCCGACGTCTCTCCCCCCCCCGATGTCTGACATGTCTCTCCCCCCACCCCCCCCCGATATCAGACGTCTCTCTCCCTCCCTCGATGTCCGACGTCTCTCTCCCCCCACCGATGTCCGACGTCTCTCCCCCACAATGTCCGACGTCTCTCCCCCCCCCATGTCCGACGTCTCTCCCCCCCAATGTCCGACGTCTCTCCCCCCCCTATGTCTGACGTCTCTCCCCCCCCCATGTCCTACGTCTCTCCCCCCCCATGTCTGACGTCTCTCCCCCACTGATGTCCGACGTCTCTCCCCTGATGTTCGATGTCTCTCCCCGACCCATATCTGATGTCTCTCTCTCCCCCCCACCCACGATGTCCGATGTCTCTCTCTCCCGCCCCCCGATGTCTGATGTCTCTCTCTCCCCCCCCCCAAACCGATGTCCAATGTCTCTACCCCACCAACCGAGGTCCAATGTCTCTCCCCCACCCATGTCCGACGTCTCTCTCCTGCCCCCCGATGTCCGATGTCTCTCCCCCACCGATGTCCGATGTCTCTCTCTCCTGCCCCCCGATGTCCGATGTCTCTCCCCCACCCATGTCCGACGTCTCTCTCTCCCCCCTCACCCATGTCCGACGTCTCTCTCTCCCCCCCACTGATGTCCGATGTCTCTCCCCCACCCATGTCCGATGTCTCGCTCTCCCCCCCCACTGATGTCCGATGTCTCTCCCCTACCCATGTCTGATGTCTCTCTCTCCCGCCCCACCGATGTCCGATGTCTCTCCCCTACCCATGTCTGATGTGTCTCTCTCCCGCCCCACCGATGTCCGATGTATCTCCCCCACCCATGTCCGATGTATCTCCCCCACCCATGTCCGATGTATCTCCCCCACCCATGTCCGATGTATCTCCCCCACCCATGTCCGATGTATCTCCCCCACCCATGTCCGACATCTCTCTCTCTCCCACCGATGTCCAACGTCTCTCCCCCACATCTGATGTCAGACATCTCCTCCCCTTCCCCTCCAATCTGTCTCCCCCTCCCACTGACTCTCACAACGACCGATGAGGTCTCTCTCTCTCTCCCTCTCTATCTCTCTCTCCCCCCGTCGCACTCCCCGCACCGGATGTGCAGCTACTGTCTGCAGCCAGCCAGTCAATCAGGCCGAATTCCCATCCGGGTTTGGAGCTCAAAATCACCGGCACCCACCCAACTCCCACCGCGGCAATCCCACCGCCTTTTTCAAATTGAGCCCAGTATATCTGTGTTGTCTTATATTATCTCAGTATTGCTGTGTTATATTATCTCTCTATTGCTGTGTTATATTATCTCTGTATTGCTGTGTTATATTATCTCTCTATTGCTGTGTTATATTATCTCTCTATTGTTGTGTTATATTATCTCTCTATTGTTGTGTTATATTATCTCTCTATTGCTGTGTTATATTATCTCTCTATTGTTGTGTTATATTATCTCTCTATTGCTGTGTTATATTATCTCTCCATTGCTGTGTTATATTATCTCTCTATTGTTGTGTTATATTATCTCTCTATTGTTGTGTTATATTATCTCTCTATTGCTGTGTTATATTATCTCTCTATTGCTGTGTTATATTATCTCTCTATTGCTGTGTTATATTATCTCTCTATTGCTGTGTTATATTATCTCCCTATTGTTGTGTTATATTATCTCTCTATTGTTGTGTTATATTATCTCTCTATTGTTGTGTTATATTATCTCTCTATTGCTGTGTTATATTATCTCTCTATTGCTGTGTTACATTATCTCTCCACTGTTGTGTTATATTATCTCTCTATTGCTGTGTTATATTATCTCTCTATTGCTGTTATATTATCTCTCTATTGTTGTGTTATATGATCTCTCTATTGCTGTGTTATATTATCTCTCTACTGTTGTGTTATATTATCTCTCCATTGCTGTGTTATATTATCTCTCTACTGTTGTGTTATATTATCTCTCTATTGCTGTGTTATATTATTTCTCTATTGCTGTTATATTATCTCTCTATTGTTGTGTTATATTAACTCTCTATTGCTGTGTTATTTTATCACTCAATTGCTGTGTTATATTATCTCTCCATTGCTGTGTTACATTATCTCAGTATTGCCGTGTTATATGATCTCACTATTGCTGTGTTATATTATCTCTCAATTGCTGTGTTATATTATCTCTCTATTGTTGTGTTAGATTATCTCTCTGTTGCTGTGTTATATTATCTCAGAATTGCTGTGTTATATTATCTCAGTATTGCTGTGTTATATTATCTCTCTGTTGTTGCGTTATATTATCTCAGTATTGCTGTGTTATATTATCTCAGTATTGCTGTGTTATATTATCTCAGTATTGCTGTGTTATGTTATCTCTCTGTTGTTGCGTTATATTATCTCAGTATTGCTGTGTTATATTATCTCTCTGTTGCTGTGTTATATTATCTCAGTATTGCTGTGTTATATTATCTCAGTATTGCTGTGTTATATTATCTCTCTGTTGTTGCGTTATATTATCTCAGTATTGCTGTGTTATATTATCTCTCCATTGCTGTGTTATATTATCTCTCCATTGCTGTGTTATATAATCTCAGTATTGCTGTGTTATATTATCTCAGTATTGCTGTGTTATATTATCTCTCCATTGCTGTGTTATATTATCTCTCTATTGTTGTGTTATGTTATCTCAGTATTGCTGTGTGATATTATCTCAGTATTGCTGTGTTATATTATCTCGCTATTGCTGTGTTATATTATCTCTGCATTGCTGTGTTATATTATCTCTCTATTGCTGTGTTATATTATCTCGCTATTGCTGTGTTATATTATCTCTCCATTGCTGTGTTATATTATCTCAGTATTGCTGTGTTATATTATCTCAGTATTGCTGTGTTATCTTATCTCTCCATTGCTGTGTTATATTATCTCTCCATTGCTGTGTTATATTATCTCAGTATTGCTGTGTTATATTATCTCAGTATTGCTGTGTTATATTATCTCTCTATTGCTGTGTTATATTATCTCTCTATTGCTGTGTTATATTATCTCTCTATTGCTGTGTTACATTATCTCTGTATTGATCTGTTATATTATCTCTCTATTGTTGTGTTATATTATCTCTCTATTGTTGTGCTATATTATCTCTCTATTGCTGTGTTATATTATCTCTCTATTGCTGTGTTATATTATCTCTCTATTGTTGTGTTATATTATCTCTCCATTGCTGTGTTATATTATCTCTCTATTGCTGTGTTATATTATCTCTCCATTGCTGTGTTATATTATCACTCGATTGCTGTGTTATATTATCTCAGTATTGCTGTGTTATATTATCTCAGTATTGCTGTGTTATATTATCTCTCTATTGCTGTGTTATATTATCTCAGAATTGCTGTGTTATATTATCTCAGTATTGCTGCGTTATATTATCTCAGTATTGCTGTGTTATATTATCTCTCTATTGCTGTGTTATATTATCTCAGAATTGCTGTGTTATATTATCTCTCAATTGCTGTGTTATATTATCTCTCTACTGCTGTGTTATATTATCTCTCTATTGCTGTGTTATATTATCTCTCTACTGCTGTGTTATATTATCTCTCTATTGTTGTGTTATATTATCTCTCTATTGTTGTGTTATATTATCTCTCTATTGTTGTGTTATATTATCTCTCTATTGCTGTGTTATATTATCTCTCTATTGCTGTGTTATATTACCTCTCTATTGTTGTGTTATATTATCTCTCTATTGCTGTGTTATATTATCTCTCTATTGCTGTGTTATATTATCTCTCTATTGCTTTGTAATATTATCTCTCTATTGCTGTGTTATATTATCTCTCTATTGCTTTGTAATATTATCTCTCTATTGCTGTGTTATATTATCTCTCTATTGCTGCGTTATATTATCTCTCCATTGCTGTGTTATATTATCTCTCTATTGCTGTGTTATATTATCTCTCTATTGCTGTGTTATATTATCTCTCTATTGCTGTGTTATATTATCTCTCTATTGTTGTGTTATATTAATTCTCTATTGCTGTGTTATATTATCTCTCTATTGCTTTGTAATATTATCTCTCTATTGCTGTGTTATATTATCTCTCTATTGCTGTGTTATATTATCTCTCTATTGTTGTGTTATATTATCTCTCTATTGCTGTGTTATATTATCTCTCGATTGCTGTGTTATATTATCTCTCCATTGCTGTGTTATATTATCTCTCTATTGTTGTGTTATATTAATTCTCTATTGCTGTGTTATATTATCTCTCTATTGCTGTGTTATATTATCTCTCTATTGTTGTGTTGAATTATCTCAGTATTGCTGTGTTATATTATCTCTCTATTGCTGTGTTATATTATCTCTCTATTGCAGTGTTCTATTATCTCTCTATTGCTGTGTTATATTATCTCTCTATTGTTGTGTTAGATTATCTCTCTGTTGCTGTGTTATATTATCTCAGAATTGCTGTGTTATATTATCTCAGTATTGCTGTGTTATATTATCTCAGTATTGCTGTGTTATATTATCTCTCTGTTGTTGCGTTATATTATCTCAGTATTGCTGTGTTATATTATCTCTCCATTGCTGTGTTATATTATCTCTCCATTGCTGTGTTATATAATCTCAGTATTGCTGTGTTATATTATCTCAGTATTGCTGCGTTATATTATCTCTCCATTGCTGTGTTACATTATCTCTCTATTGTTGTGTTATGTTATCTCAGTATTGCTGTGTGATATTATCTCAGTATTGCTGTGTTATATTATCTCGCTATTGCTGTGTTATATTATCTCTCCATTGCTGTGTTATATTATCTCTCTATTGCTGTGTTATATTATCTCTCCATTGCTGTGTTATATTATCTCAGGATTGCTGTGTTATATTATCTCAGTATTGCTGTGTTATATTATCTCTCCATTGCTGTGTTATATTATCTCTCTATTGCTGTGTTATATTATCTCTCCATTGCTGTGTTATATTATCTCAGTATTGCTGTGTTATATTATCTCAGTATTGATGTGTTATATTATCTCTCCATTGCTGTGTTATATTATCTCTCTATTGCTGTGTTATATTATCTCTCTATTGCTGTGTTACATTATCTCAGTATTGCTGTGTTATATTATCTCAGTATTGCTGTGTTATATTATCTCTCTATTGCTGTGTTATATTATCTGTCTATTGCTGTGTTATATTATCTCTCTATTGCTGTGTTATATTATCTCTCTATTGCTGTGTTATATTATCTCTCTATTGCTGTGTTATATTATCTCTCTATTGCTGTGTTACATTATCTCTGTATTGATCTGTTATATTATCTCTCTATTGTTGTGTTATATTATCTCTCTATTGTTGTGCTATATTATCTCTCTATTGCTGTGTTATATTATCTCTCTATTGCTGTGTTATATTATCTCTCTATTGTTGTGTTATATTATCTCTCTATTGTTGTGTTATATTATCTCTCCATTGCTGTGTTATATTATCTCTCTATTGCTGTGTTATATTATCTCTCTATTGCTGTGTTATATTATCTCACTATTGCTGTGTTATGTTATCTCTATTGCTGTGTTATATTATCTCTCTATTGCTGTGTTATATTATCTCAGTATTGCTGTGTTATATTATCTCTCTATTGCTGTGTTATATGATCTCAGAATTGCTGTGTTATATTATCTCAGTATTGCTGCGTTATATTATCTCAGTATTGCTGTGTTATATTATCTCTCTATTTCTGTGTTATATTATCTCTCTATTGCTGTGTTATATTATCTCACTATTGCTGTGTTATATTATCTCTATTGCTGTGTTATATTATCTCTCTATTGCTGTGTTATATTATCTCTCTATTGCTGTGTTATATTATCTCTCTATTGCTGTGTTATATTATCTCTATTGCTGTGTTATATTATCTCTCTATTGCTGTGTTATATGATCTCTATTGATGTGTTATATTATCTCTCTATTGCTGTGTTATATTCTCTCTCTATTGCTGTGTTATATTATCTCTCTATTGCTGTGTTATATTATCTCTCTATTGCTGTGTTATATTATCTCTCTATTGTTGTGTTCTATTATCTCTCTATTGTTGTGTTCTATTATCTCTCTATTGTTGTGTTATATTATCTCTCTATTGCTGTGTTACATTATCTCAGTATTGCTGTGTTATATTATCTCTCTATTGCTGTGTTATATTATCTCTCTATTGTTGTGTTATATTATCTCTCTATTGTTGTGTTCTATTATCGCTCTATTGTTGTGTTATATTATCTCTCTATTGTTGTGTTCTATTATCTCTCTATTGTTGTGTTATATTATCTCTCTATTGCTGTGTTATATTATCTCTCTATTGTTGTGTTATATTATCTCTCTATTGCTGTGTTACATTATCTCAGTATTGCTGTGTTATATTATCTCTCTATTGCTGTGTTATATTATCTCTCTATTGTTGTGTTATATTATCTCTCTATTGTTGTGTTCTATTATCTCTCTATTGTTGTGTTATATTATCTCTCTATTGCTGTGTTACATTATCTCAGTATTGCTGTGTTATATTATCTCTCTATTGCTGTGTTATATTATCTCTCTATTGTTGTGTTCTATTATCTCTCTATTGTTGTGTTATATTATCTCTCTATTGCTGTGTTACATTATCTCAGTATTGCTGTGTTATATTATCTCTCTATTGTTGTGTTATAATATCTCTCTATTGCTGTGTTACATTATCTCAGTATTGCTGTGTTATATTATCTCTCTATTGTTGTGTTCTATTATCTCTCTATTGTTGTGTTATATTATCTCTCTATTGTTGTGTTATATTATCTCTCTATTGTTGTGTTATATTATCTCTCTATTGTTGTGTTCTATTATCTCTCTATTGTTGTGTTATATTATCTCTGTATTGCTGTGTTATATTATCTCTCTATTGCTGTGTTATATTATCTCTCTATTGTTGTGTTCTATTATCTCTCTATTGTTGTGTTATATTATCTCTCTATTGCTGTGTTATATGATCTCAGAATTGCTGTGTTATATTATCTCAGTATTGCTGCGTTATATTATCTCAGTATTGCTGTGTTATATTATCTCTCTATTGCTGTGTTATATTATCTCACTATTGCTGTGTTATATTATCTCTATTGCTGTGTTATATTATCTCTCTATTGCTGTGTTATATTATCTCTCTATTGCTGTGTTATATTATCTCTCTATTGCTGTGTTATATTATCTCTATTGCTGTGTTATATTATCTCTCTATTGCTGTGTTATATGATCTCTATTGATGTGTTATATTATCTCTCTATTGCTGTGTTATATTCTCTCTCTATTGCTGTGTTATATTATCTCTCTATTGCTGTGTTATATTATCTCTCTATTGCTGTGTTATATTATCTCTCTATTGTTGTGTTCTATTATCTCTCTATTGTTGTGTTCTATTATCTCTCTATTGTTGTGTTATATTATCTCTCTATTGCTGTGTTACATTATCTCAGTATTGCTGTGTTATATTATCTCTCTATTGCTGTGTTATATTATCTCTCTATTGTTGTGTTATATTATCTCTCTATTGTTGTGTTCTATTATCGCTCTATTGTTGTGTTATATTATCTCTCTATTGTTGTGTTCTATTATCTCTCTATTGTTGTGTTATATTATCTCTCTATTGCTGTGTTATATTATCTCTCTATTGTTGTGTTATATTATCTCTCTATTGCTGTGTTACATTATCTCAGTATTGCTGTGTTATATTATCTCTCTATTGCTGTGTTATATTATCTCTCTATTGTTGTGTTATATTATCTCTCTATTGTTGTGTTCTATTATCTCTCTATTGTTGTGTTATATTATCTCTCTATTGCTGTGTTACATTATCTCAGTATTGCTGTGTTATATTATCTCTCTATTGCTGTGTTATATTATCTCTCTATTGTTGTGTTCTATTATCTCTCTATTGTTGTGTTATATTATCTCTCTATTGCTGTGTTACATTATCTCAGTATTGCTGTGTTATATTATCTCTCTATTGTTGTGTTATAATATCTCTCTATTGCTGTGTTACATTATCTCAGTATTGCTGTGTTATATTATCTCTCTATTGTTGTGTTCTATTATCTCTCTATTGTTGTGTTATATTATCTCTCTATTGTTGTGTTATATTATCTCTCTATTGTTGTGTTATATTATCTCTCTATTGTTGTGTTCTATTATCTCTCTATTGTTGTGTTATATTATCTCTGTATTGCTGTGTTATATTATCTCTCTATTGCTGTGTTATATTATCTCTCTATTGTTGTGTTCTATTATCTCTCTATTGTTGTGTTATATTATCTCTCTATTGCTGTGTTATATGATCTCAGAATTGCTGTGTTATATTATCTCAGTATTGCTGCGTTATATTATCTCAGTATTGCTGTGTTATATTATCTCTCTATTGCTGTGTTATATTATCTCTCTATTGCTGTGTTATATTATCTCACTATTGCTGTGTTATATTATCTCTATTGCTGTGTTATATTATCTCTCTATTGCTGTGTTATATTATCTCTCTATTGCTGTGTTATATTATCTCTCTATTGCTGTGGTATATTATCTCTATTGCTGTGTTATATTATCTCTCTATTGCTGTGTTATATGATCTCTATTGATGTGTTATATTATCTCTCTATTGCTGTGTTATATTCTCTCTCTATTGCTGTGTTATATTATCTCTCTATTGCTGTGTTATATTATCTCTCTATTGCTGTGTTATATTATCTCTCTATTGTTGTGTTCTATTATCTCTCTATTGTTGTGTTCTATTATCTCTCTATTGTTGTGTTATATTATCTCTCTATTGCTGTGTTACATTATCTCAGTATTGAGTGTTATATTATCTCTCTATTGCTGTGTTATATTATCTCTCTATTGTTGTGTTCTATTATCTCTCTATTGCTGTGTTATATTATCTCTCTATTGTTGTGTTATATTATCTCTCTATTGCTGTGTTACATTATCTCAGTATTGCTGTGTTATATTATCTCTCTATTGCTGTGTTATATTATCTCTCTATTGTTGTGTTCTATTATCTCTCTATTGTTGTGTTCTATTATCTCTCTATTGCTGTGTTACATTATCTCAGTATTGCTGTGTTATATTATCTCTCTATTGTTGTGTTATAATATCTCTCTATTGCTGTGTTACATTATCTCAGTATTGCTGTGTTATATTATCTCTCTATTGTTGTGTTCTATTATCTCTCTATTGTTGTGTTATATTATCTCTCTATTGTTGTGTTATATTATCTCTCTATTGTTCTGTTATATTATCTCTCTATTGTTGTGTTCTATTATCTCTCTATTGTTGTGTTATATTATCTCTGTATTGCTGTGTTATATTATCTCTCCATTGCTGTGTTATATTATCTCTCTATTGTTGTGTTCTATTATCTCTCTATTGTTGTGTTATATTATCTCTCTATTGCTGTCTTATATTATCTCTCCATTGCTGTGTTATATTATCTCAGTATTGCTGTGTTATATTATCTCTCCATTGCTGTGTTATATTATCTCTCTATTGCTGTGTTATATTATCTCTCCATTGCTGTGTTATATTATCTCAGTATTGCTGTGTTATATTATCTCTCTATTGCTGTGTTATATTATCTCTCTATTGCTGTGTTATATTATCTCTCTATTGCTGTGTTACATTATCTCTCTATTGTTGTGTTATATTATCTCTCTATTGTTGTGTTATATTATCTCTCCATTGCTGTGTTATATTATCTCTCCATTGCTGTGTTATATTATCTCAGTATTGCTGTGTTATATTATCTCAGTATTGCTGTGTTATATTATCTCTCTATTGCTGTGTTATATGATCTCAGAATTGCTGTGTTATATTATCTCAGTATTGCTGCGTTATATTATCTCAGTATTGCTGTGTTATATTATCTCTCTATTGCTGTGTTATATTATCTCTCTATTGCTGTGTTATATTATCTCACTATTGCTGTGTTATATTATCTCTATTGCTGTGTTATATTATCTCTCTATTGGTGTGTTATATTATCTCTCTATTGCTGTGTTATATTATCTCTCTATTGCTGTGTTATATTAATTCTCTATTGCTGTGTTATATTATCTCTCTATTGCTTTGTAATATTATCTCTCTATTGTTGTGTTGAATTATCTCAGTATTGCTGTGTTATATTATCTCTCTATTGCTGTGTTATATTATCTCTCTAGTGCAGTGTTCTATTATCTCTCTATTGCTGTGTTATATTATCTCTCTATTGTTGTGTTATATTATCTCAGTATTGCTGTGTTATATTATCTCTCCATTGCTGTGTTATATTATCTCTCCATTGTTGTGTTATATTATCTCTCTATTGCTGTGTTATATTATCACTCAATTGCTGTGTTATATTATCTCTCTATTGTTGTGTTATATTATCTCTCTATTGCTGTGTTATATTATCTCTCTGTTGCTGTGTTATATTATCTCTCTATTGTTGTGTTATCGTATCTCTCTATTGTTTTGTTATATTATCTCTCTATTGCTGTGTTATATTATCTCTCTATTGCTGTGTTATATTATCTCTCTATTGTTGTGTTAGATTATCTCTCTGTTGCTGTGTTATATTATCTCAGAATTGCTGTGTTATATTATCTCAGTATTGCTGTGTTATATTATCTCAGTATTGCTGTGTTATATTATCTCTCTGTTGTTGCGTTATATTATCTCAGTATTGCTGTGTTATATTATCTCTCCATTGCTGTGTTATATTATCTCTCCATTGCTGTGTTATATAATCTCAGTATTGCTGTGTTATATTATCTCAGTATTGCTGCGTTATATTATCTCTCCATTGCTGTGTTACATTATCTCTCTATTGTTGTGTTATGTTATCTCAGTATTGCTGTGTGATATTATCTCAGTATTGCTGTGTTATATTATCTCGCTATTGCTGTGTTATATTATCTCTCCATTGCTGTGTTATATTATCTCTCTATTGCTGTGTTATATTATCTCTCCATTGCTGTGTTATATTATCTCAGTATTGCTGTGTTATATTATCTCAGTATTGCTGTGTTATATTATCTCTCCATTGCTGTGTTATATTATCTCTCTATTGCTGTGTTATATTATCTCTCCATTGCTGTGTTATATTATCTCAGTATTGCTGTGTTATATTATCTCAGTATTGCTGTGTTATATTATCTCTCCATTGCTGTGTTATATTATCTCTCTATTGCTGTGTTATATTATCTCTCTATTGCTGTGTTATATTATCTCAGTATTGCTGTGTTATATTATCTCAGTATTGCTGTGTTATATTATCTCTCTATTGCTGTGTTATATTATCTCTCCATTGCTGTGTTATATTATCTCTCTATTGCTGTGTTACATTATCTCTGTATTGATCTGTTATATTATCTCTATTGATGTGTTATATTATCTCTCTATTGTTGTGCTATATTATCTCTCTATTGCTGTGTTATATTATCTCTCTATTGCTGTGTTATATTATCTCTCTATTGTTGTGTTATATTATCTCTCTATTGTTGTGTTATATTATCTCTCCATTGCTGTGTTATATTATCTCTCCATTGCTGTGTTATATTATCTCTCTATTGCTGTGTTATATTATCTCAGTATTGCTGTGTTATATTATCTCAGTATTGCTGTGTTATATTATCTCTCTATTGCTGTGTTATATGATCTCAGAATTGCTGTGTTATATTATCTCAGTATTGCTGCGTTATATTATCTCAGTATTGCTGTGTTATATTATCTCTCTATTGCTGTGTTATATTATCCCTCTATTGCTGTGTTATATTATCTCACTATTGCTGTGTTATATTATCTCTATTGCTGTGTTATATTATCTCTCTATTGCTGTGTTATATTATCTCTCTATTGCTGTGTTATATTATCTCTCTATTGCTGTGTTATATTATCTCTATTGCTGTGTTATATTATCTCTCTATTGCTGTGTTATATGATCTCTATTGATGTGTTATATTATCTCTCTATTGCTGTGTTATATTCTCTCTCTATTGCTGTGTTATATTATCTCTCTATTGCTGTGTTATATTATCTCTCTATTGCTGTGTTATATTATCTCTCTATTGTTGTGTTCTATTATCTCTCTATTGTTGTGTTCTATTATCTCTCTATTGTTGTGTTATATTATCTCTCTATTGTTGTGTTATATTATCTCTCTATTGCTGTGTTACATTATCTCAGTATTGCTGTGTTATATTATCTCTCTATTGCTGTGTTATATTATCTCTCTATTGTTGTGTTCTATTATCTCTCTATTGCTGTGTTATATTATCTCTCCATTGCTGTGTTATATTATCTCTCCATTGCTGTGTTATATAATCTCAGTATTGCTGTGTTATATTATCTCAGTATTGCTGCGTTATATTATCTCTCCATTGCTGTGTTACATTATCTCTCTATTGTTGTGTTATGTTATCTCAGTATTGCTGTGTGATATTATCTCAGTATTGCTGTGTTATATTATCTCGCTATTGCTGTGTTATATTATCTCTCCATTGCTGTGTTATATTATCTCTCTATTGCTGTGTTATATTATCTCTCCATTGCTGTGTTATATTATCTCAGTATTGCTGTGTTATATTATCTCAGTATTGCTGTGTTATATTATCTCTCCATTGCTGTGTTATATTATCTCTCTATTGCTGTGTTATATTATCTCTCCATTGCTGTGTTATATTATCTCAGTATTGCTGTGTTATATTATCTCAGTATTGCTGTGTTATATTATCTCTCCATTGCTGTGTTATATTATCTCTCTATTGCTGTGTTATATTATCTCTCTATTGCTGTGTTATATTATCTCAGTATTGCTGTGTTATATTATCTCAGTATTGCTGTGTTATATTATCTCTCTATTGCTGTGTTATATTATCTCTCTATTGCTGTGTTATATTATCTCTCTATTGCTGTGTTACATTATCTCTGTATTGATCTGTTATATTATCTCTATTGATGTGTTATATTATCTCTCTATTGTTGTGCTATATTATCTCTCTATTGCTGTGTTATATTATCTCTCTATTGCTGTGTTATATTATCTCTCTATTGTTGTGTTATATTATCTCTCTATTGTTGTGTTATATTATCTCTCCATTGCTGTGTTATATTATCTCTCCATTGCTGTGTTATATTATCTCTCTATTGCTGTGTTATATTATCTCAGTATTGCTGTGTTATATTATCTCAGTATTGCTGTGTTATATGATCTCAGAATTGCTGTGTTATATTATCTCAGTATTGCTGCGTTATATTATCTCAGTATTGCTGTGTTATATTATCTCTCTATTGCTGTGTTATATTATCCCTCTATTGCTGTGTTATATTATCTCACTATTGCTGTGTTATATTATCTCTATTGCTGTGTTATATTATCTCTCTATTGCTGTGTTATATTATCTCTCTATTGCTGTGTTATATTATCTCTCTATTGCTGTGTTATATTATCTCTATTGCTGTGTTATATTATCTCTCTATTGCTGTGTTATATGATCTCTATTGATGTGTTATATTATCTCTCTATTGCTGTGTTATATTCTCTCTCTATTGCTGTGTTATATTATCTCTCTATTGCTGTGTTATATTATCTCTCTATTGCTGTGTTATATTATCTCTCTATTGTTGTGTTCTATTATCTCTCTATTGTTGTGTTCTATTATCTCTCTATTGTTGTGTTATATTATCTCTCTATTGTTGTGTTATATTATCTCTCTATTGCTGTGTTACATTATCTCAGTATTGCTGTGTTATATTATCTCTCTATTGCTGTGTTATATTATCTCTCTATTGTTGTGTTCTATTATCTCTCTATTGCTGTGTTATATTATCTCTCTATTGTTGTGTTATATTATCTCTCTATTGCTGTGTTACATTATCTCAGTATTGCTGTGTTATATTATCTCTCTATTGCTGTGTTATATTATCTCTCTGTTGTTGTGTTATATTATCTCTGTATTGCTGTGTTATATTATCTCTATTGCTGTGTTATATTATCTCTATTGTTGTGTTATATTATCTCTCTGTTGCTGTGTTATATTATCTCTCTATTGTTGTGTTATATTATCTCTCTATTGTTGTGTTATTTTATCTCTCTATTGTTGTGTTATATTATCTCTGTATTGCTGTGTTATATTATCTCTATTGCTGTGTTATATTATCTCTATTGCTGTGATATATTATCTCTCTGTTGCTGTGTTATATTATCTCTCTATTGCTGTGTTATATTATCTCTCTATTGCTGCGTTATATTATCTCTCTATTGCTGTGTTATATTATCTCTATTGCTGTGTTATATTATCTCTCTATTGCTGTGTTATATTATCTCTCTATTGCTGTGTTATATTATCTCTCTATTGCTGTGTTATATTATCTCTCTATTGCTGTTTTATATTATTTCTCTATTGCTGTGTTATATTATCTCTCTATTGCTGTGTTATATTATCGCTATTGCTGTGTTATATTATCTCTCTATTGTTGTGTTATATTATCTCTCTATTGTTGTGTTATTTTATCTCTCTATTGTTGTGTTATATTATCTCTGTATTGCTGTGTTATATTATCTCTATTGCTGTGTTATATTATCTCTATTGTTGTGTTATATTATCTCTCTGTTGCTGTGTTATATTATCTCTCTATTGCTGTGTTATATTATCTCTATTGCTGTGATATATTATCTCTCTATTGCTGTGTTATATTATCTCTATTGTTGTGTTATATTATCTCTCTGTTGCTGTGTTATATTATCTCAGTATTGCTGTGTTATATTATCTCTATTGCTGTGATATATTATCTCTCTATTGCTGTGTTATATTATCTCTCTATTGCTGTGTTATATTATCTGTCTATTGCTGTGTTTTATTATCTCTCTATTGCTGTGTTATATTGGGCTCAATTTAGCAATGGTGGCGTGTTGTCCAAGCCAGTGGTGTGGGTGGGGTGAAGGTTCGCGTTGCAAATGAATGAAATAATCTTACCATTTCTGACGCGGTCCCAACGTAATTGATGGTGAGTAAAGTTTTTTCGGGTTTACAGCCTGTCTGCCAACAGGAGCTGCAACACCGAGGTGGGTGGGGTGGGGGTGGATAGAAAGTGATGGAGCGAGACATCATCCGGCACTGGGACAGGAGACCTTGGGGTGGTGGGGAGAGGGGACAATCAGGAGTGGGGAGAGGGGACAATCAGGAGGGGGGAGAGGGGACAATCAGGAGTGGGGAGAGGGGAAGATCAGGAGTGGGGAGAGGGGAAGATCAGGAGTGGGGAGAGGGGATAATCAGGAGTGGGGAGAGGGGAAGATCAGGAGTGGGGAGAGGGAAAGATCAGGAGTGGGGAGAGGGGAAGATCAGGAGTGGGGAGAGGGGAAGATCAGGAGTGGGGAGAGGGGAAGTTCAGGAGTGGGGAGAGGGGACAATCAGGAGGGGGGAGATGGGACAATCAGGAGTGGGGAGAGGGGAAGATCAGGAGTGGGGAGAGGGGAAGATCAGGAGTGGGGAGAGGGGAAGTTCAGGAGTGGGGAGAGGGGACAATCAGGAGGGGGGAGATGGGACAATCAGGAGTGGGGAGAGGGGAAGATCAGGAGTGGGGAGAGGGGACGATCAGGAGTGGGGAGAGGGGAAGATCAGGAGTGGGGAGAGGGGAAGATCAGGAGTGGGGAGAGGGGAAGATCAGGAGTGGGGAGAGGGGAAGATCAGGAGTGGGGAGAGGGAAAGATCAGGAGTGGGGAGAGGGGAAGATCAGGAGTGGGGAGAGGGGAAGATCAGGAGTGGGGAGAGGGGAAGATCAGGAGTGGGGAGAGGGGAAGATCAGGAGTGGGGAGAGGGGAAGATCAGGAGTGGGGAGAGGGGAAGATCAGGAGTGGGGAGAGGGGACAATCAGGAGTGGGGAGAGGGGAAGATCAGGAGTGGGGAGAGGGGAAGATCAGGAGTGGGGAGAGGGGACAATCAGGAGGGGGGAGAGGGGATAATCAGGAGTGGGGAGAGGGGAAGATCAGGAGTGGGGAGAGGGGAAGATCAGGAGTGGGGAGAGGGGAAGATCAGGAGTGGGGAGAGGGGACAATCAGGAGTGGGGAGAGGGGAAGATCAGGAGTGGGGAGAGGGGAAGATCAGGAGTGGGGAGAGGGGACAATCAGGAGGGGGGTGAGGGGACAATCAGGAGGGAGGAGAGGGGACGATCAGGAGGGGGGAGAGGGGACGATCAGGAGTGGGGAGAGGGGACAATCAGGAGGGGGGAGAGGGGACGATCAGGAGTGGGGAGAGGGGAAGATCAGGAGTGGGGAGAGGGGACAATCAGGAGGGGGGAGAGGGGACAATCAGGAGGGGGGAGAGGGGAAGATCAGGAGTGGGGAGAGGGGACAATCAGGAGGGGGGAGAGGGGAAGTTCAGGAGTGGGGAGAGGGGATAATCAGGAGGGGGGAGAAGGGAAGATCGGGAAGGGGGAGGGGAAGATCGGGTGGGAGAGGGGAACATGCGAGGGAGAGGGGAAGATCGGGGGGCAGATGGGAAGATCGGGGTCAGCAGGGAAGATCGGGGGGGCAGAGGGGAAGATCGATTTGGAGAGGGGAAGTTCGGGGGGGAAAGGGGAAGATGGGAGGGAGCGGGGTAGATCAGGGGGGAGCGGGGAAGATCGGGGGGAGCGGGGATGATCGGGGGGGAGAGGAGAAAATCGGGGGGGAGAGGGGAAAACCGGGGGGGGGGGGGGAGGGGAAGATCGGGAAGGGAGAGGGGAATATGGGGGGAAAGGGGAAGATCAGGGGTGGAGAGGGGAAGATGGGAGGGAGAGGGGATGATCGGAGGGGGAGTGGAAGATCGGGGGGGGGGGGGAGAGGGGTAGATCGGTGGGGTAGAGTGGAAGATCGGGGATAGAGGGGTAGATTGGGGGGAGAGGGAAAGATCGGGGGGAGATGGGACGATCGAGGGGACATTAAGGTGGGGGAAGAGGGATAGATTGGTGGGGAGAGGGGAAGATCGAGGGGACATTGGGTTGGGGGTGAAGGGTAGATCGGGGGGGGACATCGTGCGGGGGAGACAAGGGGAAGATCAGAGATTGGACATCGGAGCAGGTTTCAAAGGGAAGGTTCATTTAGTGTTTTCACTTTATTGCAATGGTTTTTTATTTGATTTATTTTGTTTCTTGTTCCCTGATCCGGCCCTTCATGTCTGGTTTCACCAGGTGTGAATCAGGAGCAGTGGGAAAGCCGCCCAGGTAAGTTCAAAATCTTTCTAATCTCTGAATCTATCACAGGTAAAGTGCCTTAATACATCAATGAGATACATTTGATTCTTTAACTGTCATCTCTCCGGCTTTCATTGCCGACAGGACTTCCAGAGTCGGGACTCTGTGGGAAACTCGGAAGTCAGCGAGTTGGAGCCGGCTTCTGAACCCACTCTGCATTTCTGCAACTTTTACAGCCCTCCCCCTGCCCGCCCGCCAACGCACCCGCAATTTAGGTTTAAAATTGAGCCCATTATCTAGGTATTGTTGTGTTATAATGTTTTGTTGCAATGTTATATCATCAAAGGAACCTTTGAAGGAACTGGTATCATCAAAGGGATCCAGTGAAGGTACATTTATCACCAGAGGATCCAGTGAATGTACATTCATCATCATAGGATCCAGTGAAGGTACATTTATCATTTGAGGGATCCAGTGGAGATACAATTATCTTTAGAGGAGCCAGTGAGGGTACATTTCCCATCAGAGGGATCCAGTGAAGGTACATTTATCATCAGAGGGATCCAGTGAAGGCACAATTATCATTGTAGGATTCCAGTGAAGGCACAATTATCATTAGAGGATTCCAGTGAAATCACATTTATCAGTAGAGGGATCCAGTCAAGGTACGTGTATCATCAGAGGGATCCAGTGATGGTACATTTATCATTAGAGGGATCCAGTGAAGGTACATTTATCATCAGAGCATCCAGTGAAGGTACATTTATCATTAGAGGGATCCAGTGAAGGCACATTTATCATCAGAGGGATCCAGTGAAGGTACATTTATCATCAGAGAGATCCAGTGAAGGCACATTTATCATCAGAGGGATCCAGTGAAGGCACATTTATCATTAGAGGGATCCAGTGAACGTACAATTATCATCAGAGGGATCCAGTGAGGGCACTTTATCATTAGAGGAATCCAGTGAAGGTACATTTATCATCAGAGGGATCCAATGAAGGAACATTTATGATTAGAGGGATCCAAGAAGGTACATTTATCATCGGTAGAATCAAGCGAAGGTAGATTTAACATCGGAGGGACACAGTGAAGGCACATTTATCATCAGAGGGATCCAGTGAAGGAACATGTATCATCAGAGGGATCCAGTGAAGGGACATTTATCATCAGAGGTATCCAGTGAAGGAACATGTATCATCAGAGGGATCCAGTGAAGGGACATTTATCATCAGAGGTATCCAGTGAAGGAACATGTATGATCAGAGAGATCCCATGAAGGCACATTTATCATCAGAGGGATCCAGTGAAGGCACATTTATCATCAGGGTGATCCAGTGAAGGCACATTTATCATCAGAGGAATCCAGTGAAGGAACATGTATCATCAGAGGGATCCAGTGAAGGTACATATATCATCAGAGAGATCCAGTTAAGGCACACTTATCATCAGAGGGATCCTTTGAAGGTACATCTATAACCAAAGGGATCCAGTTAAAGTACATTTATCACCAGAGGGAATCCAGTGAATGTACAGTTATCATCATAGGATCCAGTGAAGGTACATTCACCATCATAGGATCCAGTGAATGTACATTGATCATCATCGGATCCAGTGATGGTACATTTATCATTAGGGGGATCCAGTGATGGTACATTTATCATTAGGGGGATCCAGTGAAGGTACGTCCATCATCACAGCTCCCAGTGAAGGTCCATTTATCATCATAGGATCCAGTGAAGGTACATTTGTCATCAGATGACCCAGTGCGGGTATATTTATCACTAGTGGGATCCAGTGAATGTACATTTATCATCAGAGGGATCAAGTAAAGGTACATTTATCATCAGAGGGATCCAGTGAAGGTACATTTATCATCAGAGGAATCCAGTGAGGGAACATGTATCATCAGAGGGATCCAGTGAGGGGACATTTATCATCAGAGGGATCCAATGAAGGTACACATATCATCAGAGAGATCCAGTTAAGGCACATTTATCATCAGAGGGATCCAATGAAGGTACAATTATCATTCGAGGGATCTGGTGAAGGCACATTTATCATCAGAGGGATCCAGTGAAGGTACATTTATCATCAGAGGAATCCAGTGAAGGAACATATATCATCAGAGGGATCCAGTGAAGGGACATTTGTCATCAGAGGGATCCAACGAAGGTACATATATCATCAGAGAGATCCAGTTAAGGCACACTTATCATCAGAGGGATCCTTTGAAGGTACATCTATAACCAGAGGGATCCAGTTAAAGTACATTTATCACCAGAGGGAATCCAATGAATGTACAGTTATCATCATAGGATCCAGTGAAGGTACATTCATCATCATAGGATCCAGTGAATGTACATTGATCATCATAGGATCCAGTGATGGTACATTTATCATTAGGGGGATCCAGTGAAGGTACGTCCATCATCACAGCTCCCAGTGAAGGTCCATTTATCATCATAGGATCCAGTGAAGGTACATTTGTCATCAGATGACCCAGTGCAGGTATATTTATCACTAGTGGGATCCAGTGAATGTACATTTATCATCAGAGGGATCCAGTGAAGGTACATTTATCATCAGAGGGATCCAGTGAAGGTACATTTATCATCAGAGGAATCCAGTGAGGGAACATGTATCATCAGAGGGATCCAGTGAGGGGACATTTATCATCAGAGGGATCCAATGAAGGTACACATATCATCAGAGAGATCCAGTTAAGGCACATTTATCATCAGAGGGATCCAATGAAGGTACAATTATCATTCGAGGGATCTGGTGAAGGCACATTTATCATCAGAGGGATCCAGTGAAGGTACATCTATAACCAGAGGGATCCAGTTAAGGTACATTTATCACCAGAGGGAATCCAGTGAATGTACAGTTATCATCATAGGATCCAGTGAATGTACATTGATCATCATAGGATCCAGTGAAGGCACATTTATCATCAGGGTGATCCAGTGAAGGTACATTTATCATTAGAGGGATCCAGTGAAGGTACGTCCATCATCACAGCTCCCAGTGAAGGTACATTTGTGATCAGAAGGATCCAGTGAAAATGCATTTATGATCAGAAGTATCCAGTGAAGGTACATTTATCTTCAGATAGATGCAGTGAGGGTGCATTTATCATCAGAGGGATCCAGTGAAGGCATGTTTACCTTCAGAGGGATTCAGTGAAGGTATATTTATTGTCACTGCACCCAGTGAAGGTACATTTATCATCAGATGGATCCAATGAAGGTACATTTATCATCAGATGGATCCAATGAAGGTACATTTATCATCAGATGGATCCAATGAAGGTACATTTATCATCAGTTGGATCCAGTGAAGGTATATTTATCATAAGAGTGATCCAGTGAAGGTACATTTATCAGCAGATGGATCCAGTGAAGGTACATGTATCATTAGTGGGAGCCATGAAGGTACAATTATCATCAGAGGGATCGAGTGAAGGTTTATTTATCGTCACTGCACCCAGTGAAGGTACATTTATCATCATAGGATCCAGTGAAGGTACATTTATCATCATAGGATCCAGTGAAGGTACATTTATCATCATAGGATCCAGTGAAGGTACATTTATCATCATAGGATCCAGTGAAGGTACATTTATCATCATAGGATCCAGTGAATGTATATTTATCATCATAGGATCCAGTGAGCCTACATTTAGCAGAAGATGCAATGATGGTGCATTTATCACCTGAGGATCCAGTGAAGGTACATTTACCATCAGAGGATCCAGTGAAGGCACATTTATCACCTGAGGATCCAGTGAAGGTACATTTATCACCTGAGGATCCAGTGAAGGTACATTTATCACCTGAGGATCCAGTGAAGGTACATTTATCACCTGAGGATCCAGTGAAGGTACATTTATCACCTGAGGATCCAGTGAGGGTACATTTATCACCTGAGGATCCAGTGAAGGTACATTTATCACCTGAGGATCCAGTGAGGGTACATTTACCATCAGAGGATCCAATAATGGCACCTTTATAATTAGAGGATCCAGTGATGGAATATTTTTCATCTGAGCAACCAGTGAAGTTGCGTTTATCATTATAGGATCCAGTGCATGTCAATTTATCATCTGAGGATCCAATAACGGTACATGTATCAACAGAGGATCCAGCGAAGGTACATTTATCACATGACGATCCAGTGATGGTACATTTATCATCAGAGGAACCCAGTGAATGTGCATTTACCATCAGAGCATCTGGTAGTGGCACATTTATAATTGGAAGATCCAGTAATGGTACTTGTATCATCAGTGATTCCAATGAAGTTACATTTAGCATCAGAGGATCCAGTAAATGTACATTTGTCATCAGAGGATCCGGTGAAGGTACATTTGTCATCAGAGGATCCAGTGAAGGTACATTTAATATCAAAGGATCCAGTAAAGGTGAGTTTATCAACAAGGGGATCCAGTGAAGGCACATTTATCGACAGAGGACCCAGTGGAGGTACATTCATCATCAGAGTATCCAGTGATTGTATATTTATCATCAGAGGATGCAGGGAAGGTACATTTTCCTTCGGAGAATCCAGTGAAGATGTATTTCTCATCAGATGATACAGTGAAAGTACATTTATTATCAGAGAATACAGTGATGGTACATTTATCATCAGAGGATCCAGTGAAAGTAATTTTTCACCAGAGGATCCAGTGATGGTACATTCATTGTCAGAGGACCCAGTGAAAGAACATCAGAGGATCTAGTGAAGGTATATTTATCATCAGAGAATTCAGTGATGGTAAATTTATCATCAGAGGAACCAGTGATGGTACATTTAATATCAGAGGATCCAGTGATGATTCATTTACCATCAGAGGATCCAGTGATGCCACATTTATAATCAAAGGATCCAGTGAAGGCGTGTTATTCATTATAGGATCCAGTGAATGTAAATTTAACATTAGAGGATCCAGTGAATGTCAATTTATCATCTGAGAATCCAATGACGGTACATTCATCATCAGATGATCCAGTGAAAGTACATTTATCACCAGAGGATCCAGTGACGGTACATTCATTGTCAGAGGATCCAGTCGAGGTACATTTATCGTCAGTGGAACACAGTGCAAGTACATTTATTATCAGAGGATCCAGTGAAGGTACATTTATCATCAGGGGATCCAGTGAAGGTGTATTTATCACCAGAGGATCCAGTGTGGGTGCATTTAATATCATAGGATCCAGTGATGATACATTTATCATCAGAGGATCCTGTGAAAGTACATTTATCACCAGAGGATCCTGTGGTGGTACCTTCATTGTCAGAGGACCCAGTCAGGTACATTTATTATCAGTGGAACCCAGTGAAAGTACATTTATAATCAGAGGATCCAGTGAAGGTGTATTTGTCATCAGAGGATCCAGTGCAAGTACATTTATAATCAGAGGATCCAGTGAAGGTGTATTTGTCATCAGAGGATCCAGTGCAAGTACATTTATAATCAGAGGATCCAGTGAAGGTGTATTTGTCATCAGAGGATGCAGTGCAAGTACATTTATAATCAGAGGATCCAGTGAAGGTGTATTTGTCATCAGAGGATCCAGTGCAAGTACATTTATAATCAGAGGATCCAGTGAAGGTGTATTTGTCATCAGAGGATCCAGTGCAAGTACATTTATAATCAGAGGATCCAGTGAAGGTGTATTTGTCATCAGAGGATCCAGTGCAAGTACATTTATAATCAGAGGATCCAGTGAAGGTGTATTTGTCATCAGAGGATCCAGTGCAAGTACATTTATCATCAGAGGAACCAGTGATGATACATTTACTATCAGAGGATTCAGTGATGGCCCATTTATAATCAGAGGATCCAGTGAAGGTGCGTTAATCATTAAAGGATCCAGTGAATGTCAATTTATCATCTGAGGATCCAATGACGGTACATTTATCACCAGAGGATCCAGTGATGCTACATTCATTGTCAGAGGATCCAGTCGAGGTACATTTATCATCAGTGGAACCCACAGGAACATAGGAACAGGAGTAGGCCATTCAGTCCCTCGAGCCTGCTCCACCATTTGATAAGATCATGGCTGATCTGTGATCTAACTCCATATACCTGCCTTTGGTCCATATCCCTTAATACCTTTGGTTGCCAATAAGCTATCTATCTCAGAATTAAATTTAGCAATTGAACTAGTATCAACTGCCGTTTGCGGAAGAGAGTTCCAAACTTCTACCACCCTTTGTGTGTAGAAATGTTTTCTAATCTCACTCCTGAAACATAAGAACATAAGAAATAGGAGCAGGAGGAGGCCAATCGGCCCCTCGAGCCTGCTCCGCCATTCAATAAGATCATGGCTGATCTGATCCTAACCTCAAATCTAAATTCATGTCCAATTTCCTGCCCGCTCCCCGTAACCCCTAATTCCCTTTACTTCTAGGAAACTGTCTATTTCTGTTTTAAATTTATTTGATGATGTAGCTTCCACAGCTTCCTGGGGCAGCAAATTCCACAGACCTACCACCCTCTGAGTGAAGAAGTTTCTCCTCATCTCAGTTTTGAAAGAGCAGCCCCTTATTCTAAGATTATGCCCCCTAGTTCTAGTTTCACCCATCCTTGGGAACATCCTTACCGCATCCACCCGATCAAGCCCCTTCACAATCTTATATGTTTCAATAAGATCGCCTCTCATTCTTCTGAACTCCAATGAGTAGAGTCCCAATCTACTCAACCTCTCCTCATATGTCCGCCCCCTCATCCCCGGGATTAACCGAGTGAACCTTCTTTGTACTGCCTCGAGAGCAAGTATGTCTTTTCTTAAGTATGGAGACCAAAACTGTATGCAGTATTCCAGGTGCGGTCTCACCAATACCTTATATAACTGCAGCAATACCTCCCTGTTTTTATATTCTATCCCCCTAGCAATAAAAGCCAACATTCCATTGGCCTTCTTGATCACCTGCTGCACCTGCATACCAACTTTTTGATTTTCTTGCACTAGGACCCCCAGATCCCTCTGTACTGCAGTACTTTCCAGTTTCTTGCCATTAAGATAATAACTTACTCTCTGATTTTTCCTGCCATCGTGCATAACCTCACATTTTCCAATATTGTATTGCATCTGCCAAATCTCCGCCCACTCACCCAGCCTGTCTATATCCCCTTGTAGGTTTTTTATGTCCTCCTCACTCTCTACTTTCCCTCCCACCTTTGTATCATCTGCAAACTTTGATATCTTACACTCGGTCCCCTCCTCCAAATCGTTAATATAGATTGTAAAGAGTTGGGGACCCAGCACCGACCCCTGTGGAACACCACTGGCTACTGGTTGCCAGTCCGAGAATGAACCATTTATCCCAACTCTCTGCTTCCTGTTCGATAACCAATCCTCCACCCATGCCAGAATATTACCCCCAATCCAGTGATTCTTCATCTTGAGCAATAATCTTTTATGTGGCACCTTGTCGAATGCCTTCTGGAAGTCTAAATACACTACGTCCACTGGTTCCCCTTTATCCACCCTGTACGTTATGTCCTCAAAGAACTCAAGCAAATTTGTCAGACATGACTTCCCCTTCGTAAAGCTATGCTGACTTTGTCCTATTAAATTATGTTTATCCAAATGTTCCGCTACTGTCTCCTTAATAATAGACTCCAAAATTTTACCCACCACAGATGTTAGGCCAGCTGGTCTATAATTTCCAGCCTTCTGCCTACTACCCTTTTTAAATAACGGTGTTACATTAGCAGTTTTCCAATTTGCCGGGACCTTTGCCGAGTCCAGAAAATTCTGGAAAATTATTACCAAAGCATCCACAATCCCTACTGCCACTTCCCTCAAGACCCTATGTCTAGCTCTAATTTTTAGACTGTGAAGTGAAGGCACATTTATCTTCAGAGGATCTAATGAAGTTATATTCATCATCAGAGGATCCAGTGAAAGTACATTTATAATCAGAGAGACCCAGTGAAGGTACATTTATCATCAGAGGATCCAGTGAAGGTACATTTATAATCAGAGAGACCCAGTGAAGGTACATTTATCATCAGAGGATCCAGTGAAGGTATATTTATTATCAGCGGATCCAGTGAAGGTGTATTTATCACCAG
Organism: Heptranchias perlo; assembly: GCF_035084215.1. Taxonomy (NCBI): domain Eukaryota; kingdom Metazoa; phylum Chordata; class Chondrichthyes; order Hexanchiformes; family Hexanchidae; genus Heptranchias; species Heptranchias perlo. The sequence continues at coordinate 156,110 of NW_027139437.1, forward strand.
AGGATCCAGTGAAAGTACATTTATCACCAGAGGATCCAGTGAAAGTACATTTATCACCAGCGGGACCCAGTGAATGTACATTTATCATTGGAGGATCCTGCGAAGGCAATTTTATCATCAGAGGACCCGGTGATGGTACATTTATTGTTGGAGGATCCAGTGAAGGTGTGTTTATCATTAGAGGATCGAGTGAAGGAAATTTATCATCAGAGATTCCAGTGAAGTTATATTTATCATCTGAGGATCCACTGATGGTAAATTTATCACCAGAGGATCCAGTGAAAGTACATTCACCATCAGAGGGACCCAGTGAAGGTACATTTATCATCAGAGATTCCAGTGAAGGTACATTTATCTTCAGAGGAGCCAGAGAATGTACAGTTATCATCAGAGGATCCAGTAAAGGTGCATTTATCACCAGAGGATCCAGTGAAAGTACATTTACCATCAGCGGGACCCAGTGAATGTACATTTATCATCAGAGGATCCAGTAAAGGTGCATTTATAATCAGAGGATCCAGTGAAGGTACATTTATCATCAGAGGATCCAGTAAAGTTGCATTTATCATCAGAGGATCCAGTGAAGGTATATTTACCATCAGAGGATCCAGTGAAAGTACATTTATCACCAGAGGATCCAGTGAAGGTATATTTGTCATCAGAGGATATGGTGATGGTAAATTTATCATCAGAGGATCCAGTGAAAGTACATTTACCATCAGAGGATCCAGTGAAAGTACATTTATCACCAGAGGATCCAGTGATGGTGCATTTATCATCAGTGAAACCCAGTGAAAGTACATTTTTTCATCAGAGGATCAAGTGAAGGCACAGTTAACATCAGAGAGATGCAGAGGAAGTTCATTTATCACCACAGGGAGCCAGTGAAGTTCCATTTATAATCACAGGATCCAGTGAAAGTGCATTTTTCATCAGAGAATTTAGTAAAGGTGCGTTTATCATCAGTGGGGTCAAGTGAAGGCACATTTATCGACAGAGGATCGAGTGAAGATACATTTATCACCAGAGGCTCCAGCGAATGTACATTTACCATCAGAGAATCAGGTACATTTAATATCAAAGGATCCAATAAAGGTTTATCTAGGGGATCCAATGAAGGCACATTCATCATCAGATGATCCAGTGACTGTATATTTATCATCAGGGTATCCAGCAAAGGTACATTTATCATCAGAGGATCCAGTGAAGGTACATTTTCCATCGGAGAATCCAGTGATGGTAAATTTATCATCAGAGGGACACAGTGATGGTACATTTATCATCAGAGGATCCAGTGATGATACATTTCTCAACAGAGGATCCAGTGATGGTGTGTTTATCATCAGAGGATCCAGTGAAGGCGTGTTTATCATCAGAGAATCGAGTGAAGGTACATTTATCATCAGAAGATCCAGATTCCCTAGACCAACTAACATTTATCATCAGAGGATCCAGTAATGGCATATTTATAATCAGAGGATCCAGTGAAGGTGCGTTTATCATTAGAGGATTGAGTGAAGGTATATTTATTTTCAGAGGATCCAGTGATGGTAAATTTATCACCAGACGATCCAGTGAAAGTACATTTACCATCAGAGGGACCCAGTGAGGATACATTTATCATCTGTAGATCAAGTAAATGTGCATTTATACTCAGAGAATCCAGTGATGGTATATTAATCAGAGGAGGATCCTGTGAAGTTACATTTATCTTCAGATGGATCCAGTGAAGTTCCGTTTATGCTAAGAGGGATCCCATCCAGGTATATTTATACTCAGAGGATCCAGTGATGGCACATTTATCGTCAGAGGACATGTATCATCAGTGGAACCCAGTTCAAGTATATTTATCATCAGAGTGATCCAGTGAATGTACATTTATCATCAGAGGATCCAGTAAAGTTGCATTTATAATCAGAGGATCCAGTGATGGCATATTTATCATCACAGATTCCAGTGAAGTTACATTTATCATCAGAGGATGCAGTGAAGGAACATTTATCATCAGAGGATGCAGTGATGGCAAATTTATCATCAGAGGATGCAGTGAAAGTACACTGAGTGCAACGGAGCAGAGTGAACAGCTGAGAGTTTGGTGAGTGTGGGAGTTCGGTGAAGTGGGGGAAGGAGGTGCTGCTTTGCTTTGCTTTTCCGAACTTTTTCCCCAGAGCAGCGGCGGACCTGAGCAGCAGAAGACTGAGAGTGGGGAATAAAAGCAGCAGCAATGCTGCAACAAGAGAATACTACTGTGCGATGACACGGGTGAGGCAGGAGAGCCCGAGAGCGGGAGGAGAGTCTGAGAGGTGAACGCAGGGTAAATCTAAGGCTAGTCATGGCAGCACAGCTCGCACCCGTGATATGCTCCTCCTGCACTATGTGGGAAGTCATGGCCACTACCAGTGTCTCTGGTGACCATGTGTGCAGGAAGTGTGTCCAGCTGCAGCTACTGGCTAACTGCATTTCGGAGCTGGAGCTGCGGGTGGATTCATTGTGGAGCATCCGCGATGCTGAGACTATCGTGGATAGCACGTTCAGTGAGGTGGTCACACCGCAGGTAAAGATTACGCAGGCAGAAAGGAAATGGGTGACCGCCAGACAGAGTAAAAGGACCAGGCAGGTAGAGCAGGAGTCCCCTGGGGCCATCTCCCTCTCAAACAGATATTCTGCTTTAGATACTGTTGGGGGAGATGGCTTATCAGGGGAAAGCAGCGAAAGCCAAGTTTGTGGCACCACGGGTGGCTCTGCTGCACAGGAGGGGAGGAAGAAGAGTGGCAGGGCTATAATGATAGGGGATTCAATTGTAAGGGGAACAGATAGGCATTTCTGCGGCCGCAAACGTGACTCCAGGATGGTATGTTGCCTCCCTGGTGCGATGGTCAAGAATGTTGCGGAGCGGCTGCAGAGCATTCTGGAGGGGGAGGGTGAACAGCCAGTAGTCGTGGTCCATATTGGTACCAACGACATAGGTAAAAAAAAGGATGAGGTCCTGCAAGGTGAATTTAAGGAGTTAGGAGATAAATTAAAAAGCAGGACTTCAAAGGTAGTGATCTCAGGATTACTACCAGTGCCACATGCTAGTGAGTATAGGAACAGGAGAATAGACAGGATGAATGCGTGGCTGCAGGGATGGTGTAGGAGGGAGGGATTTAGATTCCTGGGACATTGGGACCGGTTCTGGGGAAGGTGGGACCTGTACAAGCGGGACGGGTTACACCCGAGCAGGACTGGGACCAATGTCCTCGCGGGGGTGTTTGCTAGTGCTGTTGGGGAAGGTTTAAACTAGAATGGCAGGGGGATGGGAACCTGAGCAGGGAGACAGAGGAGGGGGAAACAAGGATAGAAACAAAAGACAGAAAGGGAAGAAGCAATAGTGGAAGGCAGAGAAAACAAGGGCGAAAAACAAATAGGGCCATAATGCAAAATAAAACTAAGATGACTAGCAATCTTAAAAAGACAAGTCTAAAGGCATTGTGTCTTAATGCGCGGAACATTTGTAATAAGGTCGATGAATTAATAAGGTCGATAGATATTGACAGTTATGATATCACCGCGATTATGGAGACATGGCTGCAGGGTGACCAAGGATGGGAACTGAACATCCAGGGGTATTCAATATTTAGGAAGGACAGGCAAAAAGGGAAAGGAGGTGGGGGAGCGTTGTTAGTAAAGGAGGAAATCAATGCAATAGTGAGGAAGGATATTGGCTCAAAAAATCACAATGTGGAATCTGTATGGGTGGAGCCAAGAAACACCAAGGGGCAGAAAACGTTGGTGGGGGTTGTCTATAGGCCCCCAAACAGTAGTGGAGATGTAGGGGAGGGCATTAAACAGGAAATTAGAGATGCATGCAAGAAGGGTACAACTATAATCATGGGTGACTTTAATCTACATATAGATTGGTCAAACCAAATTAGCAATAATATTGTGGGGGAGGAATTCCTGGAGTGTGTACGTGATGGTTTTCTAGACCAATACATTGAGGAACCAACTAGAGAACAGGCGATCCTCGACTGGGTATTGTGCAATGAGAAAGGATTAATTAACAATCTTGTTGTGCGGGGTCCCTTAGGGAAGAGCGACCATAACATGATAGAATTCCTCATTAAGATGGAGAGTGAAGCAGTCGAATCTGAAACTAGGGTCCTGAATCTAAATAAAGGAAATTACGAAAGTATGAGGTGTGAGTTGACTATGATAGATTGGGGAACTTTACTGAAAGGGATGATGGTGGATAGGCGATGGTTAATATTTAAAGAATGTGTGTAGGAATTACAACAATTATTCATTCCTATCTGGCACAAAAATAAAATAGGAAAGGTGGCTCAACCGTGGCTTACAAAAGAAATTAGTGATAGTATTAGATCCAAAGAGGAGACATATAAAATGGCCAGAAAAAGCGGCAAGCCTGAGGATTGGGAGCAGTTCAGAATTCAGCAAAGGAGGACAAAGAGATTGATTAAGAGGGGAAAAATAGAGTATGAGAGTAAACTAGCAGGGAACATAAAAACTGAGTGTAAAAGCTTCTATAAATATGTCAAGAGAAAAAGATTAGTGAAGACAAATGTAGGTTCCTTACAGTCAGAAATGGGGAAATTATAATGGGGAACAAAGAAATGGCAGAACAATTAAACATATACTTTGGTTCTGTCTTCACAAAAGAGGACACAAATAACCTCCCGGAAATGTTAGGGAACCAAGGGTCTAGTTAGAGGGAGGAACTGAAGGAAATCAGTATTAGTAAAAAAAGTGCTAGGGAAATTAATGGGGCTAAAGGCTGACAAATCCCCAGGGCCTGATAATCTACATCCCAGAGTACTAAAGGAAGTGGCCCTGGAAATAGTGGATGTATTGGTGATCATCTTCCAAAATTCTATAGACTCTGGAACAGTTCCTACAGATTGGAGGGTGGCAAATGTAACCCCACTATTTTAAAAAGGAGGGAGAGAAAAAACAGACCAGTTAGCCTAACATCGGTAGTGGGGAAAATGCTAGAGTCTATTATAAAACATGTGATAACAGAACACTTGGAGGGCATTAACGGGATTGGACAAAGTCAGCATGGGTTTATGAAAGGGAAATCATGCTTAACAAATCTACTGGAGTTTTTTGCGGATGTAACTAGTAGAATAGATAGGGGAGAACCAGTGGATGTGGTGTACTTGGATTTTCAGAAGGCTTTTGATAAGGTCTCACACAAGAGGTTAGTGTGCAAAATTAAAGCACATGGGATTGGGGGGATTTTTTTTTATTCGTTCATGGGATGTGGGCGTCGCTGGCGAGGCCAGCATTTATTGCCCATCCCTAATTGCCCTTGAGAAGGTGGTGGTGAGCCGCCTTCTTGAACCGCTGCAGTCCGTGTGGTGAAGGTTCTCCCACAGTGCTGTTAGGAAGTGAGTTCCAGGATTTTGACCCAGCGACGATGAAGGAACGGCGATATATTTCCAAGTCAGGATGGTGTGTGACTTGGAGGGGAACATGCAGGTGGTGTTGTTCCCATGTGCCTGCTGCTCTTGTCCTTCTAGGTAGTAGAGGTCGTGGGTTTGGGAGGTGCTGTCGAAGAAGCCTTGGCGAGTTGCTGCAGTGCATCCTGTGGATGGTACACACTGCAGCCACAGTGCGCCGGTGGTGAAGGGAGTGAATGTTTAGGGTGGTGGATGGGATGCCAATCAAGCGGGCTGCTTTGTCCTGGATGGTGTCGAGCTTCTTGAGTGTTGTTGGAGCTGCACTCATCCAAGCAAGCGGAGAGTATTCCATCGCACTCCTGACTTGCCTTGTAGATTGTGGAAAGGCTTTGGGGAGTCAGGAGGTGAGTCACTCGCTGCAGAATACCCAGCCTCTGACCTGCTCTTGCAGCCATGGCATTTTTATGGCTGGTCCAGTTAAGTTTCTGGTCAATGGTGACCTCCAGGATGTTGATGATGGGGGATTCGGCGATGGTAATGCCGTTGAATGTCAAGGGGAGGTGGTTAGACTCTCTCTTGTTGGAGATGGTCATTGCCTGGCACTTGTCTGGCACGAATGTTACTTGCCACTTATGAGCCCAAGCCTGGATGTTGTCCAGGTCTTGCTGCATGCGGGCTCGGACTGCTTCATTATTTGAGGGGTTGCGAATTGAACTGAACACTGTGCAATCATCAGCGAACATCCCCATTTCTGACCTTATGATGGAGGGAAGGTCATTGATGAAGCAGCTGAAGATGGTTGGGCCGAGGACACTGCCCTGAGGAACTCCTGCAGCAATGCCCTGGGGCTGAGATGAGGATATACTGGCATGGATTGAGAATTGGTTGACAGACAGGAAACAGAGAGTCAGAATAAACAGGTCTTTTTCCGGGTGGCAGGCAGTGACTAGTGGGGTACCGCAGGGATCAGTGCTTGGACCCCAGCTATTCACAATATAGATCAATGATTTGGATGAGGGAGCTGAATGTAACATTTCCAAGTTTGCAGACGACACAAAGCTGGGGTGGAATGTGAGCTGTGAGGAGGATGCAAAGAGGCTCCAATGTGATTTAGACCAGTTGGGTGAGTGGGCAAGAACATGGCAGATGCAGTATAATGTGGATAAATGTGAGGTTATCCACTTTGGTTGTAAAAACAGAAAGGCAGATTATTATCTGAATGGTGATAGATTGGGAAAAGGGGAGGTGCAACGAGACTTGGGTGTCCTTGTACACCAGTCACTGAAAGTGAGCATTCAGGTGCAGCAAGCAGTTAGGAAGGCAAATGGTATGTTGGCCTTCATTGCAAGAGGATTTGAGTACAGGAGCAGGGATGTCTTACTGCAGTTATACAGGGCCTTGGTGAGACCACATCTGAAGTATTGTGTGTAATTTTGGTCTCCTTATCTGAGGAAGGATGTCCTTGTCATGGAGGGAGTGCAACGAAGGTTTACCAGACTGATTCCTGGGATGGCAGGACTGACGTATGAGGAGAGATTGGGTCGACTAGGCCTATATTCACTAGAGTTTAGAAGAATGAGAGGTGATCTCATCGAAACATATAAAATTCTAACAGGACTAGACTGATTAGATGCAGGGAGGATGTTCCCGATGGCTGGGGAGTCCAGAACCAGGGGTCACAGTCTCAGGATACGGGGTGTGCCATTTAGAACCAAGATGAGGAGAAATTTCTTCACTCAGAGGGTGGTGAATCTGTGGAATTCTCTACCACAGAAGGCAGTGGAGGCCAAGTCATTAGATGTATTCAAGAAGGAGATAGATATATTTCTTAATGCTAAAAGGATCAAGGGATATGGGGAAAAAGCGGGAACAGGGTACTGAGTTAGACAATCAGCCATGATCATTTTGAATGGCGGAGCAGGCCCGAAGGGCCGAATGGCCTACTCTTGCTCCTATTTTCTATGATTCTATGATTTATCATCAGAGGATCCAGTGAAGGCACATTTAATATCTTAGAATCCAGTGATGACACATTTATAATCAGAGGATCCATTGGTGGCACATTTTCTATCAGAGGATCCAGTGAAGGTGCGTTAATCTTTGTAGGATCCAGTGAACGTAAATTTATCATCTTAGTTTCCAGTGATGGTACATTTATCATCAGAGGATCCAGTGAAAGTACATTTATCATCAGACGGCCCAGTGCAGGCCTATTTATCATTAGAGGGATCTCATGAAGGTACATTTATCATCAGAGGATCCAGTGATGGTACACTTATCATCAGAGGATCCAGTGATGGTACACTTATCATCAGTGAAACCCAGTGCAAGGACATTTATCATCAGAGGATCAAGTGAAAGCACATTTATCATCAGAGGATCCTGCAATGGTACATTCAAGATCAGAGTGATGCAGTGAAGATACATTTATCACTAAAGAATCCAGTGATGGTATATTTATTGTCAGAGGACCCAGTAAAGCTACATGTATCATCAGTGAAACCCAGTGCAAGTACTTTTATTATCAGAGGATCAAGTGAAGGTACATTTATCATCAAAGTGATCCAGTGAAGGCACAGTTAACATCAGAAGGGTGCAGAGGATGTACATTTATCTCCACAGGGAGCCAGTGAAGTTCCATTTAGAATCACAGGATCCAGTGAAGGTGCATTTTTCATTGGAGAATACAGTAAAGGTGCGTTTATCATCAGTGGAGTCAAGTGAAAGTACATTTATCGACAGAGGACCCAGTGAGGGTACATTCATCATCAGAGGGACCCAGTGAAGGTGCATTTAACATCAGAGGATCCAGTGAAGGTACATTTATCACCAGAGGACCCAGTGAAGGTACATTCATTATCAGAGGATCGAGTGATTGTACATTTAACATCAGAGGATCCAGTGAAAGTACATTTATCATCAGAGGATCCAGTGAAAGTACATTTATCATCAGAGGGATCCAGTGAAGGTGCATTTATCACCAGAGGATCCAGTGATGGTACATTTATTGTTGGGGGACCCAGTGAAGGTGCATTTATCATCAGTGGGATCCCGTGAAGGTGCATTTATCATCAGAGGATCCAGTGAAGGTACATTTATCATCAGAGGATCCAGTGAAGGTGCATTTATCACCAGAGGATCCAGTGATGGTACATTTATTGTTGGGGGACCCAGTGAAGGTGCATTTAACATCAGAGGATCCAGTGAAGGTATATTTTTCATCAGAGAATACAGTAAAGGTGCGTTGATCATTGGGGATCCAGTTAAGGCACATTTAAGAGCAGAGGACCCAGTGAAGAGAGTATAATCAGATTGTACATTTATATAATCAGAAGATCTAGCAAAGGCACATTTATCATCAGAGGATCCAGTGAAGGTACATTTATCATCAGAGGATCCAGTGAAGGTACATTTATCATCAGAGGATCCAGTGAAGGTACATTTATCATCAGAGGATCCAGTGAAGGCACATTTATCATCAGAGGATCCAGTGAAGGTACATTTATCATCAGAGGATCCAGTGAAGGTACATTTATCATTAGAGGATCCAGTGAAGGTACATTTACCATCAGAGGACCCGGTGAAGGTATATTTATCATTAGAGGATCCAGTGAAGCTATGTTTATCAGTCGAGGGACCCAGAGAATGCACATTTATCATCAGAGGATCCAGTGAAGGTATATTTTTCATCAGAGAATACAGTAAAGGTGCGTTGATCATTGGGGATCCAGTTAAGGCACATTTAAGAGCAGAGGACCCAGTGAAGAGAGTATAATCAGATTGTACATTTATATAATCAGAAGATCTAGCAAAGGCACATTTATCATCAGAGGATCCAGTGAAGGTACATTTATCATCAGAGGATCCAGTGAAGGCACATTTACCATCAGAGGACCCGGTGAAGGTATATTTATCATTAGAGGGATCCAGTGAAGCTCTGTTTATCAGTCGAGGGACCCAGAGAATGCACATTTATCATCAGAGGTCCAATGATGGTACATTTAACATCAGAGGGAGCCAGCAAAGCCCCATTTCTCATGAGAGGATCCATTGAAGGCATATTTATCATCAGAGGAATCCAGTGAACGTGCATTTATTATTAGAGGGATCCAGCAAAGGTACATTTATCATTTGAGGGATCCAGTGAAGGTGCACTTCTGATCAGAGGGATCAAGTGAAGGCACATTTATCATCAGGGGGATCCCGTGAAGATACATTTTCATTAGAGGGATCCAGTGAAGGAACATTTATCACTAGTGGGATCCAGTAAAGGTATATTTATCACCAGAAGGATCCAGTGAAGGTATATTGATCATCAGAGGATTCAGTGATATTACATTTATCATGAGAGGATCCAGTAAAGGCACATTTATCACTAGAGGGGGGAGCCCATGAATGCACAATTTCATTTGTGGGCTCCAGTGAAGGAACATTTATCTTTAGAGGGACCCAGTGAAGGTACATTTATTATCGTAGGATCCAGTGAAGTTTCATTTATTATTAGAGGGATCCAGTGAAGGAACATTTATCATCAGAGCCCCCTGTGAATGTACATTTATCATTAGAGGGATCCAGTGAAGGTAGATTCATCATCAGATGATCCAGTGTAGATACATTTATCATCAGAGGATCCAGTAAAGGTGTATTTATCATCTGAGGGACCCAGAAGGTTAATTTATAATAGAAGGTTCCAGTGCTGGTGCACTTGTCATCAGAGGGACCCAGTGAAGTTAAATTTGGCACCAGAGGATCCAGTGAAGGTACATTTATCTTCAGATCCAGTGAAGGCACATTTATCATCAGAGGGATCCAGTGAAGGTACATTTATCTTCATAGGATCCAGTGAAGGTACATTTATCATCAGAGGGATCCAGTGAATGTACAGTTATCAACAGAGGGATCCAGTGAAGGTATATTTATTATTAGTGGGATTCAGCAAGGGTGCATTTATCATCATAGGTTCCAGTGAAGGTACATTTTTCATCAGAGGACCCAGTGAAGGTACATTTTTCACCAGAGGGATCCAGTGAAGGTACATTTTTCATCAGAGGGATCCAGTGAAGGTACATCTATCATCAGAAGGATCCAGTGAAGGTACATCTATCATCAGAAGGATCCAGTGAAGGTATATTCATCTTCAGATGGTCCAGTGAATGTACATTTATCTTCCGAGGACCCAGTGATGGCAAATTTAACATCAGAGTATCCAGTGATGGTCCATTTATCGTCAGAGGGCTCAGTGGGGGTACACTGATCATCAGAAGATCCAGTCAAGTTAAATTTATCTTCAGTGGTTCCAGTGAAAGTACATTTATCATCAGAGGATCCAATGAATGTACATTTATCATCAGAGCACTCAGTATTTATCATTAACAGGATCTTGTGAAGGTACATTTATCACTAGAGGATCCAATGAAGGTATCTTTAGCATCAGATGATCAATGAAATTACGTTTATCATCAGAGGAGCCAGTGAAGCTACATTTATGATAAGAGGGGCCCCGTGAAGGTAGATTTATCATCAGAGGATCCAGTGATGATACATTTATCATCAGAGCACTCAGTATTTATCATTAACAGGATCTCGTGAAGGTACATTTATAATTAGAGGATCCATTGAAGGTACATTTATAATTAGAGGATCCAGTAAAGGTACATTTACCATCTGATGATCCAATGGTGGTACATTTATCATCAGAGGATCCAGTGACTGTTCACTTATCGTCAGTGGACCCAGTGAAGGAACATTTATCATCAGAGGGACCCAGTGAAGGAGCATTTATCTTCAGAGGATCCAGTGAAGACACATTTAGCATCAGTGGAACCAGTGATGGTAAATTTATCGTGAGACGGCCAAGGGAAGGCACATTTATCATCACAGCGACCCAGTGCATCTACATTTATCATCAGAGGATCCAGTGAAGGTGCATTTATCATCAGAGGGTCCAATGAAGGTATATTCATCGTCAGAGGAAACAGTGAGAGTACATTTATCATCAGAGGGATCCAGTGAAGGCACATTTATCATCAGTGGATCCTGTGAAGGTACATTTATCATCAGTGGATCCTGTGAATGTACATTTATCATCAGTGGATCCAGTGAAGGCACATTTATCTTCATAGGATCCAGTGAAGGCACATTTATCATCAGTGGATCCAGTGAAGGCACATTTATCATCAGTGGATCCAGTGAAGGCACATTTATCATCAGAGGATCCAGTGAAGGCACATTTATCATCAGTGGATCCAGTGAAGGCACATTTATCATCAGAGGATCCAGTGAAGGCACATTTATCATCAGTGGATCCTGTGAATGTACATTTATCATCAGTGGATCCAGTGAAGGCACATTTATCTTCATAGGATCCAGTGAAGGCACATTTATCATCAGTGGATCCAGTGAAGGCACATTTATCATCAGTGGATCCAGTGAAGGCACATTTATCATCAGAGGATCCAGTGAAGGCACATTTATCATCAGTGGATCCAGTGAAGGCACATTTATCATCTGAGGATCCAGTGAAGGCACATTTATCATCAGAGGATCCAGTGAAGGCACATTTATCATCAGTGGATCCAGTGAAGGCACATTTATCATCAGTGGATCCAGTGAAGGCACATTTATCATCAGAGGATCCAGTGAAGGCACATTTATCATCAGTGGATCCAGTGAAGGCACATTTATCATCAAAGGATCCAGTGAAGGCACATTTATCATCAGAGGATCCAGTGAAGGCACATTTATCATCAGTGGATCCAGTGAAGGCACATTTATCATCAGTGGATCCAGTGAAGGCACATTTATCATCAGAGGATCCAGTGAAGGCACATTTATCATCAGTGGATCCAGTGAAGGCACATTTATCATCAGAGGATCCAGTGAAGGCACATTTATCATCAGTGGATCCAGTGAAGGCACATTTATCATCAGAGGATCCAGTGAAGGTATATTCATCGTCAGAGGAAACAGTGAGAGTACATTTATCATCAGAGGGATCCAGTGAAGGCACATTTATCATCAGTGGATCCTGTGAAGGTACATTTATCATCAGTGGATCCTGTGAAGGTACATTTATCATCAGTGGATCCTGTGAATGTACATTTATCATCAGTGGATCCAGTGAAGGCACATTTATCTTCATAGGATCCAGTGAAGGCACATTTATCATCAGTGGATCCAGTGAAGGCACATTTATCATCAGTGGATCCAGTGAAGGCACATTTATCATCAGAGGATCCAGTGAAGGCACATTTATCATCAGTGGATCCAGTGAAGGCACATTTATCATCAGAGGATCCAGTGAAGGCACATTTATCATCAGAGGATCCAGTGAAGGCACATTTATCATCAGTGGATCCAGTGAAGGCACATTTATCATCAGTGGATCCAGTGAAGGCACATTTATCATCAGAGGATCCAGTGAAGGCACATTTATCATCAGTGGATCCAGTGAAGGCACATTTATCATCAGAGGATCCAGTGAAGGCACATTTATCATCAGAGGATCCAGTGAAGGCACATTTATCATCAGTGGATCCAGTGAAGGCACATTTATCATCAGTGGATCCAGTGAAGGTGCATTTATCAACAAAGGACCCAGTGAAGGTGCATTTATGATCAGAAGACCCAGTGAAGGTGCATTTATCAATAGAGGGATCCAGTGAACGCACATTTATTATTAGAGGGAACCAGCAAAGGTACATTTATCATTTGAGGGATCCAGTGATGGTACATTTCTGATCAAAGGGATCCAGTGAGGGTCCATTTATCATCGTAGGATCCAGTGAAAGTACATTTATCATCAGAGGGATCCATTGAAGGCAGATTTATCATCATACAATCCAGTGAAGGTACATTTATCATCAGAGGATCCAGTGAAGGCACATTTATCATCAGAGGATCCAGTGAAGGCACATTTATCATCAGTGGATCCAGTGAAGGCACATTTATCATCAGTGGATCCAGTGAAGGCACATTTATCATCAGAGGATCCAGTGAAGGCACATTTATCATCAGTGGATCCAGTGAAGGCACATTTATCATCAGAGGATCCAGTGAAGGCACATTTATCATCAGTGGATCCAGTGAAGGCACATTTATCATCAGAGGATCCAGTGAAGGCACATTTATCATCAGAGGATCCAGTGAAGGTATATTCATCGTCAGAGGAAACAGTGAGAGTACATTTATCATCAGAGGGATCCAGTGAAGGCACATTTATCATCAGTGGATCCTGTGAAGGTACATTTATCATCAGTGGATCCTGTGAAGGTACATTTATCATCAGTGGATCCTGTGAATGTACATTTATCATCAGTGGATCCAGTGAAGGCACATTTATCTTCATAGGATCCAGTGAAGGTGCATTTATCATCAGAGGGTCCAATGAAGGTATATTCATCGTCAGAGGAAACAGTGAGAGTACATTTATCATCAGAGGGATCCAGTGAAGGCACATTTATCATCAGTGGATCCAGTGAAGGCACATTTATCTTCATAGGATCCAGTGAAGGCACATTTATCATCAGTGGATCCAGTGAAGCACATTTATCATCAGTGGATCCAGTGAAGGCACATTTATCATCAGTGGATCCAGTGAAGGCACATTTATCATCAGAGGATCCAGTGAAGGCACATTTATCATCAGAGGATCCAGTGAAGGCACATTTATCATCAGTGGATCCAGTGAAGGCACATTTATCATCAGTGGATCCAGTGAAGGCACATTTATCATCAGAGGATCCAGTGAAGGCACATTTATCATCAGTGGATCCAGTGAAGGCACATTTATCATCAGTGGATCCAGTGAAGCACATTTATCATCAGAGGATCCAGTGAAGGCACATTTATCATCAGTGGATCCAGTGAAGGCACATTTATCATCAGAGGATCCAGTGAAGGCACATTTATCATCAGAGGATCCAGTGAAGGCACATTTATCATCAGTGGATCCAGTGAAGGCACATTTATCATCAGTGGATCCAGTGAAGGCACATTTATCATCAGAGGATCCAGTGAAGGCACATTTATCATCAGTGGATCCAGTGAAGGCACATTTATCATCAGAGGATCCAGTGAAGGCACATTTATCATCAGAGGATCCAGTGAAGGCACATTTATCATCAGTGGATCCAGTGAAGGCACATTTATCATCAGTGGATCCAGTGAAGGTGCATTTATCAACAAAGGACCCAGTGAAGGTGCATTTATGATCAGAAGACCCAGTGAAGGTGCATTTATCAATAGAGGGATCCAGTGAACGCACATTTATTATTAGAGGGAACCAGCAAAGGTACATTTATCATTTGAGGGATCCAGTGATGGTACATTTCTGATCAAAGGGATCCAGTGAGGGTCCATTTATCATCGTAGGATCCAGTGAAAGTACATTTATCATCAGAGGGATCCATTGAAGGCAGATTTATCATCATACAATCCAGTGAAGGTACATTCATCATCAGAGGATCCAGAGAAGGCACACATATCATTAGATGCAACCCGTGAACGTAGATTTATCATCAGAGGATCCAGTGGAGGCACATTTATCATCAGATGATCCAGTAAACATATATTCATCACCTGAGGGACCCAGTGAAGGTTCATTTATAATCAGATATTCCAGTGCTGGTACATTTATCATCAGAGGGATCCAGTGAAGGTGTGTTTTTCATCACAGGATTCAGTGAATGTACACTTATCATCAGAGGGATCCAGTGAAGGCACATTTATCATCATAGGATCCAGTGAAGGCACATTTATCATCATAGGATCCAGTGAAGGTACATTTATCATCAGAGGGATCCATTGAACATACAGTTATCAACAAAGGAATCCAGTGAAAGTTTATTTGTTATTAGAGGGATCCAGCAATGGTACATTTATCATTAGAGGGATCCAATGAAGCTACATTTATCACCATACGATCCACTGAAGGTACATGCATCTTCAGATGATCAAGTGAAGGTACATTTATCATCAGTGCGATCCAGTGAACATACATTTAACAACAGAGGGATCCGGTGAAGGTAGACATTTCATTTATTAATAGAGAGATCCAGCAAAGGCACATTTATTATCACAGGGATCCAGTGTAGGCACATTTATCATCAGAGGATCCAGTGAAGGCACATTTATCATCAGAGGATCCAGTGAAGGCACATTTATCACCACAGGGATCCAGTGTAGGCACATTTATCATCAGAGGATCCAGTGAAGGCACATTTATCATTAGAGGGATCCAGTGAAAGTACAATTATCATCAGAGGATCCAGTGAAGGCACATTTATCATTAGAGGGATCCAGTGAAAGTACAATTATCATCAGAGGATCCAGTGTAGGCACATTTATCATCAGAGGATCCAGTGAAGGCACATTTATCATTAGAGGGATCCAGTGAAAGTACAATTATCATCAGAGGATCCAGTGAAGGCACATTTATCATTAGAGGGATCCAGTGAAAGTACAATTATCATCAGAGGATCCAGTGTAGGCACATTTATCATCAGAGGATCCAGTGAAGGCACATTTATCATTAGAGGGATTCAGTGAAGGTACAATTATCATCATAGGATCCAGTAAAGGTAGACACTTCATTAGAGGGACTCGGTGAACGTACATTTATCATCAGAAAATCCAGTGAAGGTTAATTTATCATCTGGGAGGCCCAATGAAGCCTCATTTATCATCAGAGATTCCAGTGATGCTGCATTAATCATCAAAGGATCCAGTGACGATACATTTATCATCAGAGTATCCAGTGA
This sequence comes from Heptranchias perlo, assembly GCF_035084215.1. NCBI lineage: Eukaryota > Metazoa > Chordata > Chondrichthyes > Hexanchiformes > Hexanchidae > Heptranchias > Heptranchias perlo. The sequence continues at coordinate 172,272 of NW_027139437.1, forward strand.
AGGCATTTTTATCATCAGAGGGACCCGGTGATGGCACAATTATCTTCAGAGGATCCAGTGAAGGCACATTTATCATAAGAGGATCCAATGAAGGTAAATTTATCATCAGGGGATCCAGTGAAGGTACATTTATTATCTGATGAGCCAGTGAAGGGGCATTTATCATTAAAGGGATCCAGCAAAGGCATATTTATAATCACAGGGGCCAGTCAAGGTACATTTATCATCAGAGGGATCCAGTGAAGCTACATTTATCATCAGAGGAATCCAGTGAGGGTAGATTTTCATTAGAGGGATCCAATGAAGGCACATTTATCATCAGAGGGATCCAGTAATGGCACATTCATCATTTGATGGATCCAGTGAAGGCACATTTATCATCAGAGAATCCAGTGCAGGAACATTTATCATCAGAGGTATCCAGTGAAGGTACATTTAACATCAGAGAATCCAGTAAAGGTACATTTATCATCAGAGGGATCCACTGAAGGTACATTTATCACCAGAGGGATCCAGTGAAGGTAGATCTTCTTTAGAGGGATCCAATGAAGGCATGTTTATCATCAGAGGATCCAGTGAAGGTACATTTATCACCGGAGGGGTCCAGTGACGGTATAGTTATCATCATAGGAATCCAGTGAATGTAGATTGATCATCAGAGGGATCCAGTGAAGGCACATTTATCATCAGAGGGATCCAGTGAAGGTACATTTATCACCGGAGGGGTCCAGTGACGGTATAGTTATCATCATAGGAATCCAGTGAATGTAGATTGATCATCAGAGGGATCCAGTGAAGGCACATTTATCATCAGAGGGATCCAGTGAAGGTACATTTAACATCAGAGGTATCCAGTGCAGGTACATTTATCACCAGATGGATCCAGTGAAGGTAGATTTTCTTTAGAGGGATCCAATGACGGTACATTTATCATCAGAGGGATCCAGTAAAGGTACATTTATCATCAGAGTGATCTGGTGAAGGAGCATTTATCATCAGAGGGATCCAGTAAAGGTACATTTATCATCAGAGTGATCTGGTGAAGGAGCATTTATCATCAGAGGGATCCGGTGAAGGTACATCTATCAACAGAGTGATCCAGTGAAGGCACATTTATCATCAGAGGATCCAGTGAAGGTACATTTAACATCAGGGGTATCCAGTGCATGTACATTTATCACCAGATGGATCCAGTGGAGGTAGATCTTCTTTAGAGGGATCCAATGAAGGCACGTTTATCATCAAAGGATCAAGTGATGGTACATTTATCATCCTGGGATGTAGTTCGGATTGACAGAACCTCCTGACGCTGAAACACCAATGCAGAAAGGTGTCGGGATATAAAGTTGGATTAACCTGTGCGACTGTCACTCTTTATTATTGCGGTGATTTTACAACAGTCCAGATATAGGGAATGTGAAGTTAAAGCAAAAGATGCTGTGGTTGGCCTGTAGATTGAGATTATTGGTTGGTGAATATTTAACTCATTCCTGGCCATTTTATTGGAGCAGCAATGAGGCAGCGTTACAGAATGCAAGGGTTATTATTTCTGTGCCTGTGCTCTACATACGATGTGCCACATCTATCTGTACCCCCCCCCGAGGACCGTTAGTGTATTGTGTGTCGGGTGCCCTGTGGAGGTGTGTGTTCCCTGGGTCTGTTCTTTCACACTGCTCACTGTTACCTTGTGAAAGTTGACGAGATCAGCCAGCGTGGCGTGACGAATCTGATCAACTCCCAGGAAACTGTAGTAATCCCCGGAGGCATCGATAAGGAAGTGCTTGAACGTGGTCTGCTGGCGGTATGACAGGGTGTAGCCCCAGATCAGCTCACTGACACGGAGCAGGAACGATCCCTCGCCCATTAACATTAATAACTCTTCTGCTTCGTGCCTCGAGATGATCCCTGTGGAGTAACACAAAAATAGATGACACTGCAGCGATCAACTTATTGATTGAGTGACCTAGTGTGATCTTCACTGTGTGATTTCAATCTCCGCCTATTCTCCCACAACATCCTCTCTGACTACAGTACCTCCCCATCCTCACTCAATCTCACCTTTCATTGAAATTCCCCAACCACCATACACACAGTCCTGACCCCCGACCTCACCATCTCTAATGGCCTCCCTGCTCTTGACGTCTTAACCATCTCTGATCACCTCATAATTATGTACATCTGTCTCCCCTGCCCCATGCCCCTACCCTTCCCAATCCCATGCCCTATATTCTCTACACTTCCCAATCCCCATCCCTCAACCCCCCACCCTTCCCCAATCCCCCACCCTTCCCCAATCCCCTTACCCAACTCCCCACCCTTCCCCAACCCCCCCTCCCCAATCCCCCACCCTTCCCCAATCCCCTTACCCAACTCCCCACCCTTCCCCAATCCCCTTACCCAACTCCCCACCCTTCCCCAATCCCCTTACCCAACTCCCCACCCTTCCCCAATCCCCTTACCCAACTCCCCACCCTTCCCCAATCCCCTTACCCAACTCCCCACCCTTCCCCAATCCCCTTACCCAACTCCCCACCGTTCCCCAATCCCCTTATCCTTCCCCAGCACCCCCACCCTTCCCCAATCCCCTTACCCAACTCCCCACCCTTCCCCAATCCCCCACCCTTCCCCAATCCCCTTACCCAACTCCCCAACCTCACTAACCCCAACAAAAGGAAGAATAAGAGGCATGGGGGAGAGAGCAGATCAGGGAGAATGAGGAGTGGGGAGGAGCCCCATTCACTAAGAACAGAGAGCGAGGCATCACGGTGATGTCACAGTAAACAGAGAGGAGGAGCTCAGAGAGACCCGGAATAAAAGGGTGGGTTAATCAGGTTAAGTAAACAGTAAGTAAATTATTAATAATCGAGTATCTAAAGGGATTTTAGAAAAATAAGGTTTCTAAATATAATGGACGGGTCGCTGAGCCCCATTGCCTGCTATTCCTGCTCCATGTGGGAACTTCAGGATGCTTCATGTGTCCTGGAGGGCCAGATGTGCAGGAAATGCCTCCAGTTACTTGAGCTCAGGCTGAGGGTTTCTGAGCTCGAGGAGCGGCTGGAATCACTGCAGAGCATCAGGGAGGCTGAAGGTTTCCTGGATCGTGTGTTCCAGGAGGTGGTCACCCCGCAGCCCACAGAGAGCTCAGGATAGCAAGTGGGTGGCCATCCGAGAGGGTAGGAAGAGGCAGGCAGTGCAGGAATCTTCTGGGTGTGTGGCACTCTCAAACCGGTATACCAGCGAGGGTGACGACACCTCGAAGGAGTGCAGTCCTGAGCATGGCACCATGGGGCAAAGGACTGCACAGGGGGGCACAGTGATGTGTAGAAATGCAGTAATCACAGGGGATTCGATAGTCAGGGGGGCAGACAGGCGTTTCTGTGACTGCCAATGTCAATCTTGCACGGTCTGTTGCCTCCCTGGTGTTTAACTAACTTGATAGAGTTTTTTTATGAGGTAACAGAGAGGGTTGATGAGGGTAGTGCGGTTGATGTGATGTATATGAACTTTCAAAAGGCCTTCAATAAAGAGCCACATAATAGGCTTGTCAGCAAAATTGCAGCCCATGGAATAAAAAGGGGCAGTGGCAGCACGGATACAGAATTGGCTGAGTGACAGGAAACAGAGAGTAGTGGTGAACGGTTGTTTTTCGGACTGGAGGGAGGTGTACAGTGGTGTTCCCCAGGGGTCGGTGCTGGGACCACTGCTTTTCTTGATAAATATTAATGACTTGGACTTGGGTGTACAGGGCACAATTTCAAAATTTGCAGAAGACACAAAACTTCAAAGTGTAGTGAACAGTGAGGAGGATAGTGATAGACTTCAAGAGGATATAGACAGGCTGGTGGAATGGGCGGACACGTGGCAGATGAAATTTAATGCAGAAAAATGTGAGGTGATACATTTTGGTAGGAAGAATGAGGAGAGGCAATATAAACTGAAGGGCACAATTCTAAAAGGGGTACAGGAATAGAGAGATCTGGGGGTATATGTGCACAAATCATTGAAGGTGTCAGGGCAGGTTGAGAAAACGGTTAAGAAAGCATACGGGATCCTGGGCTTTATAAATAGAGGCATAGGGTACGAAGGCAAGGAGGTTATGATGAACCTTTATAAAACACTGGTTTGGCCACAACTGGAGTATTGTGTCCAGTTCTGGGCTTCGCACTTTAGGAAAGATGTGAAGGCCTGAGAGAGGGTGCAGAAAAGATTTACTAGAATGGTTCCAGGGATAAGGGACTTTGTTATTCAGATAGACTGGAGAAGCTGGGGTTGTTCTCCTCAGAGCAGAGAAGGTTGAGAGGAGATTTGATAGAAGTGTTTAAAATCATGAAGGGCTTAGATAAAGCAAATAAGGAAAAACTATTCCCATTGGCAGAAGGGTCGAGAACCAGAGGACACAGATTGAAGGTGATTGGCAAAAGAACCAAAGGCGACATGAGGAAAAACTTTTATCACGCAGCGAGTAGTTATGATTTGGAATGTGCTGTCTGAAAGGGTGGTGGAAGCAGATTCAATCGTGGGTTTCAAAAAGGAATTGGATAAATACTTGAAGGGAAAACATTTGCAGAGCTACAGGAAAAGATGATTCTCTGGATTGCTCTTAAAAAGAGTTGACACATGCTCGATGGGCCAAATAGCCTCCTTCTGTGCTGTAAATATTCTACGATTCCATGCATCTTCCAAAATCCCCCTCCCCCAATGCCCCAAACCTTTCCCAATCCCGCGATCCATCACTAACCTTTCATACAGACACTGTACCCCAACATTACATCCGTCCAACACGTTCACACAGAAACTGTGCCTCATGAACCTCTCCATCTTTTCACACACACTGTACCCCATCACACTCCCCACCCTCACACAGACACTGTACCCCATCCAACTCCCCACCCTCACACACACACTGTACCCCAACACACTCCCCACCCTCTCACAGACACTGTACCCCATCACACTCCCCACCCTCTCACACAGACACTGTACCCCATCCAACTCCCCACCCTCACACACAGACACTGTACCCCATCCAACTCCCCACCCTCACACACAGACACTGTACCCCATCCAATTCCCCACCCTCACACACACACTGTACCCCATCCAATTCCCCACCCTCACACACACACTGTACCCCATCCAACTCCCCACCCTCACACACACACTGTACCCCATCCAACTCCCCACCCTCTCTCACACACACTGTACCCCATCCAACTCCCCACCCTCTCACACAGACACTGTACACCATCCAACTCCCCACCCTCTCACACACACACTGTACCCCATCCAACTCCCCACCCTCACACACACACTGTACCCCATCCAACTCCCCACCCTCACACACACACTGTACCCCATCCAATTCCCCACCCTCTCACACACACTGTACCCCATCCAATTCCCCACCCTCACACACACACTGTACCCCATCCAACTCCCCACCCTCACACACACACTGTACCCCATCCAACTCCCCACCCTCACACACACACTGTACCCCATCCAATTCCCCACCCTCACACACACACTGTACCCCATCCAATTCCCCACCCTCTCACACACACTGTACCCCATCCAACTCCCCACCCTCTCACACACACACTGTACCCCATCCAACTCCCCACCCTCACACAGACACACTGTACCCCATCCAATTCCCCACCCTCACACACACACTGTACCCCATCCAACTCCCCACCCTCACACAGACACACTGTACCCCATCCAACTCCCCACCCTCACACACACACTGTACCCCATCCAACTCCCCACCCTCTCACACACACACACTGTACCCCATCCAATTCCCCACCCTCACACACACACTGTACCCCATCCAATTCCCCACCCTCTCACACACACTGTACCCCATCCAACTCCCCACCCTCACACACACTGTACCCCATCCAACTCCCCACCCTCTCACACACACACTGTACCCCATCCAACTCCCCACCCTCTCTCACAGACACTGTACCCCATCCAACTCCCCACCCTCTCACACAGACACTGTACCCCATCCAACTCCCCACCCTCTCACACACACACTGTACCCCATCCAACTCCCCACCCTCTCAGACACACACTGTACCCCATCCAACTCCCCACCCTCTCACACAGACACTGTACCCCATCCAACTCCCCACCCTCTCTCACAGACACTGTACCCCATCCAACTCCCCACCCTCACACACACACTGTACCCCATCCAACTCCCCACCCTCACACACACACTGTACCCCATCCAATTCCCCACCCTCACACACACACTGTACCCCATCCAATTCCCCACCCTCTCACACACACTGTACCCCATCCAACTCCCCACCCTCACACACACTGTACCCCATCCAACTCCCCACCCTCTCACACACACACTGTACCCCATCCAACTCCCCACCCTCTCACACAGACACTGTACCCCATCCAACTCCCCACCCTCTCAGACACACACTGTACCCCATCCAACTCCCCACCCTCTCACACACACACTGTACCCCATCCAACTCCCCACCCTCTCACACAGACACTGTACCCCATCCAACTCCCCACCCTCTCACACAGACACTGTACCCCATCCAACTCCCCACCCTCTCACACACACACTGTACCCCATCCAACTCCCCACCCTCTCACAGACACACTGTACCCCATCCAACTCCCCACCCTCACACACACTGTACCCCATCCAACTCCCCACCCTCTCACAGACACACTGTACCCCATCCAACTCCCCACCCTCACACACACTGTACCCCATCCAACTCCCCACCCTCTCACACACACACTGTACCCCATCCAACTCCCCACCCTCACACACACTGTACCCCATCCAACTCCCCACCCTCTCACACAGACACTGTACCCCATCCAACTCCCCACCCTCTCTCACAGACACTGTACCCCATCCAACTCCCCACCCTCACACACACACTGCACCCCATCCAACTCCCCACCCTCACACACACACTGTACCCCATCCAACTCCCCACCCTCTCACACACACTGTACCCCATCCAACTCCCCACCCTCACACACACTGTACCCCATCCAACTCCCCACCCTCTCACACAGACACTGTACCCCATCCAACTCCCCACCCTCTCACACAGACACTGTACCCCATCCAACTCCCCACCCTCACACACACACTGTACCCCATCCAACTCCCCACCCTCACACACACACTGTACCCCATCCAACTCCCCACCCTCACACACACACTGTACCCCATCCAACTCCCCACCCTCACACACACACTGTACCCCATCCAACTCCCCACCCTCTCACACACACACTGTACCCCATCCAACTCCCCACCCTCACACAGACACTGTACCCCATCCAACTCCCCACCCTCACACACACACTGTACCCCATCCAACTCCCCACCCTCACACACACACTGTACCCCATCCAACTCCCCACCCTCTCACACAGACACTGTACCCCATCCAACTCCCCACCCTCACACACACACTGTACCCCATCCAACTCCCCACCCTCACACACACACTGTACCCCATCCAACTCCCCACCCTCACACAGACACACTGTACCCCATCCAACTCCCCACCCTCTCACACAGACACTGTACCCCATCCAACTCCCCACCCTCTCACACAGACACTGTACCCCATCCAACTCCCCACCCTCACACACACACTGTACCCCATCCAACTCCCCACCCTCACACACACACTGTACCCCATCCAACTCCCCACCCTCACACACACACTGTACCCCATCCAACTCCCCACCCTCACACACACTGTACCCCATCCAACTCCCCACCCTCTCACACACACACTGTACCCCATCCAACTCCCCACCCTCACACACACTGTACCCCATCCAACTCCCCACCCTCTCACACAGACACTGTACCCCATCCAACTCCCCACCCTCTCTCACAGACACTGTACCCCATCCAACTCCCCACCCTCACACACACACTGCACCCCATCCAACTCCCCACCCTCACACACACACTGTACCCCATCCAACTCCCCACCCTCTCACACACACTGTACCCCATCCAACTCCCCACCCTCACACACACTGTACCCCATCCAACTCCCCACCCTCTCACACAGACACTGTACCCCATCCAACTCCCCACCCTCTCACACAGACACTGTACCCCATCCAACTCCCCACCCTCACACACACACTGTACCCCATCCAACTCCCCACCCTCACACACACACTGTACCCCATCCAACTCCCCACCCTCACACACACACTGTACCCCATCCAACTCCCCACCCTCACACACACACTGTACCCCATCCAACTCCCCACCCTCTCACACACACACTGTACCCCATCCAACTCCCCACCCTCACACAGACACTGTACCCCATCCAACTCCCCACCCTCACACACACACTGTACCCCATCCAACTCCCCACCCTCACACACACACTGTACCCCATCCAACTCCCCACCCTCTCACACAGACACTGTACCCCATCCAACTCCCCACCCTCACACACACACTGTACCCCATCCAACTCCCCACCCTCACACACACACTGTACCCCATCCAACTCCCCACCCTCACACAGACACACTGTACCCCATCCAACTCCCCACCCTCTCACACAGACACTGTACCCCATCCAACTCCCCACCCTCTCACACAGACACTGTACCCCATCCAACTCCCCACCCTCACACACACACTGTACCCCATCCAACTCCCCACCCTCTCACACACACTGTACCCCATCCAACTCCCCACCCTCACACACACACTGTACCCCATCCAACTCCCCACCCTCACACACACACTGTACCCCATCCAACTCCCCACCCTCACACACACACTGTACCCCATCCAACTCCCCACCCTCTCACACAGACACTGTACCCCATCCAACTCCCCACCCTCACACACACACTGTACCCCATCCAACTCCCCACCCTCACACACACTGTACCCCATCCAACTCCCCACCCTCACACATACACACTGTACCCCATCCAACTCCCCACCCTCTCACACACACACTGTACCCCATCCAACTCCCCACCCTCACACATACACACTGTACCCCATCCAACTCCCCACCCTCACACACAGACACTGTACCCCATCCAACTCCCCACCCTCTCACACACACACTGTACCCCATCCAATTCCCCACCCTCACACACACACACTGTACCCCATCCAACTCCCCACCCTCACACACACACTGTACCCCATCCAACTCCCCACCCTCTCACACACACACTGTACCCCATCCAATTCCCCACCCTCACACACACTGTACCCCATCCAACTCCCCACCCTCTCACACACACTGTACCCCATCCAACTCCCCACCCTCTCACACACACTGTACCCCATCCAACTCCCCACCCTCACACACACACTGTACCCCATCCAACTCCCCACCCTCACACACACACTGTACCCCATCCAACTCCCCACCCTCACACACACACTGTACCCCATCCAACTCCCCACCCTCTCAGACACACACTGTACCCCACCCAACTCCCCACCCTCTCACACACACACTGTACCCCATCCAACTCCCCACCCTCTCAGACACACACTGTACCCCATCCAACTCCCCACCCTCTCAGACACACACTGTACCCCATCCAACTCCCCACCCTCTCACACACAGACACTGTACCCCATCCAACTCCCCACCCTCTCACACACACACTGAACCCCATCCAACTCCCCACCCTCACACACAGACACTGTACCCCATCCAACTCCCCACCCTCTCACACAGACACTGTACCCCATCCAACTCCCCACCCTCTCACACAGACACTGTACCCCATCCAACTCCCCACCCTATGACACAGACACTGTACCCCATCCAACTCCCCACCCTCTCAGACACACACTGTACCCCATCCAACTCCCCACCCTCTCACACAGACACTGTACCCCATCCAACTCCCCACCCTCTCAGACACACACTGTACCCCATCCAACTCCCCACCCTCTCACACAGACACTGTACCCCATCCAACTCCCCACCCTCACACACACACTGTACCCCATCCAACTCCCCACCCTCTCACACAGACACTGTACCCCATCCAACTCCCCACCCTCTCACACAGACACTGTACCCCATCCAACTCCCCACCCTCACACACACACTGTACCCCATCCAACTCCCCACCCTCTCAGACACACACTGTACCCCATCCAACTCCCCACCCTCACACACACACTGTACCCCATCCAACTCCCCACCCTCTCACACACACACTGTACCCCATCCAACTCCCCACCCTCTCACACAGACACTGTACCCCATCCAACTCCCCACCCTCTCAGACACACACTGTACCCCATCCAACTCCCCACCCTCTCTCACACACACTGTACCCCATCCCACTCCCCACCCTCACACACACACTGTACCCCATCCAACTCCCCACCCTCTCACACACACACTGTACCCCATCCAACTCCCCACCCTCTCACACACACACTGTACCCCATCCAACTCCCCACCCTCTCACACACACACTGTACCCCATCCAACTCCCCACCCTCTCAGACACACACTGTACCCCATCCAACTCCCCACCCTCTCACACACACTGTACCCCATCCAACTCCCCACCCTCTCACACACACACTGTACCCCATCCAATTCCCCACCCTTTCACACACACACTGTACCCCATCCAACTCCCCACCCTCTCACACACACACTGTACCCCATCCAACTCCCCACCCTTCCACGCAGGCATTGTGTACATCATTACATTGTGTACATCATTACATTGTGTACATCATTACATTGTGTACATCATTACATTGTGTACATCATTACATTTCGGTACATTAGTACATTGTGTACATCAGCATATTACTGGCAGCATAAAATAGCAAAAAAAACTTTCGATGCTGAATGCCTGCAAACCGTGAAACCATGGTGCGATCGAGTTGCTGTTCCTCTCTAAGCCTGCACACAGAGAAATCTGTTCTTCTCTGAACCATCTAATGATCACATCTCGGGATCCTGGCCGGACTGGACGTTCCCACGTCTTGCCACTGTGCGAAAGAGAAAGTCCCGTCAGAATTTTCCTTAAAGGATGAACAGAACAAGTGGATCGAGTGTTTGACACAGTCATATTTGAAAAGGCTGTTAGACCCAGCCATACATCCAACTATGAACGGTCACTGTAAGACCCACTCAGATCTCCAAATATTAATGGTTATGTCAGACACATCCATATTATAGTATCATCGTGGGTACAGCACAGGAGGAGGCCATTCAGCCCATTGTGCCTTTGCCGGCTCCTTGAAAGAGCTATCCAATTATTCTGACTCCCCTCATCTTTTCCCACAGCCCTGTAAATTTTTTCCCATTTATCCAATTCCATTTGAAAGTTATTATTGAATCTGTTTCCACCGCCCTTTCAGGCAGTGAATTCCAGATCATTACAACTCGCTGCGTAAAAAAATGTTTCCTCATGTCGCCTCTGGTTCTTTTGCCGATCACCTTAAATCCGTGGAAACAGTTTCTCCTTATTTATTCTATCAAAGCCCTTCATGATTTTGAACACCTCAATCAAAACTCCCCTTAACCTTCTCTGTTCTAAGGAGAACAACCCCAGCTTCTCCAGTCTCTCCACAGAACTGAAGTCCCTCATCCCTGGCACCATTCTAGTAAATCTCTTCTGCACTCTCTCCAAGGCCTTGACATCCTTCCCAAAGTGTGATGCCCAGAATTGGACACAATACTCCAGCTGGGGTCTAACCAGTGATTTATAGAGGTTTAGCATAACTTCCTTACTTTTGTACTCTATGCCTCTATTAATAAAGCCCAGGATCCTGTATGCCTTTTAACAGGGTGGGACTGCCAAATCTACAGCCCCCTGGATGACAAGCAGCATCAGGGTAAGATAAGGCAGTAAAAGGGAAGCTTCTGTCAGACACCAAGAGCTCAATACTGCCGAAAGCCCAGAGGAGTATAAAACGTGTGGGGAGAAATTAAAAAGGAAACTCGGAAAGCAATATATATCAATGACTTGGATGAAGGAACAGAGGGCGCTAAATTGGGCCGTGTCGTGCCCGTTGTTTCGGCGCTACACGGCCTCTCCGACATCCAAGATGGCGTCTTGGATGCGCACGCACGTTTCCAGCGTGACGTGCGCCGGATGCCATCTTGGTATAGGAGTTAGCGCAGGAGCAGATAACGAACACTGGAATCATGTAAAGTGGGGAGAAAATGGGTGCAGTCAGTGTCCAACGCTGATTTAAAGTGATAGACACCATTTTGGACCTTAACGCTCAACTCAACGCACAGTCTTAACCCCGACCATCTGAACGTGTCTCACAGTGCCTGAAGGACCCCCCACCAGCGCTATTTAAAGGGGCCATGCAGGTGTTGCAGGTTAGTTGCTGGATTATTGCTTCTGGCTGCTGGAGGAGTAGGAAGTGTTTTTTGAAGCTCCCTATTCTTACTGAGAGTTCCTGCACTACTTTTGAGATGGTTTGGCAGGTACTGTCTTACGGGTCGGAAAGTTACAACCCTGGTGGAATAACATTCCTGCCAACCATGGGTGGTCTGCTCGGGCTCCCGCTGGGCATTGAGCATGACTGGGAGTGTGCAGAGAGGGCACACCCAGCAGGTCAAACTGTGAGGAGACGGAGGAGGAGGAGGCGCAGGGCACCGAGGAGGAGGCCCTACCCAATGAGGGCCTTCCGGGATCCATTCTCTTACCTCAACATGACCGAGGAGGATTGCATCCGATGCCTGAGGTTCACCAAGGAAGCCGTGACCGAGATCTGTCAACTGGTGCGGCCACAACTGCAGCCTGAGAGCAGGGCGAGGACAGCATTACGTGTGGTGTGAAAGGTCACCGTGGCACTGAATTTCTACGGCTCAGGAGTATTTCAGGCCTCTGCTGGTGACATGTGCAACATCTGGCAGTATGCAGTGCACTGCTGCATAAGGGAGGTCACAGACACACTGTACCACATGAGGAGCAGGTTCATCACCTTCCCTCTCCACAGGGACAAGCAGAACGAGCGAGTATGTGGGTTCGCCCACATTGCTGGTTTCCCCATGGTGCAGGGTGCCATGGACTGCAGACATATTGCCCTGCGTGCCCCACACATCAACTCAGCCGTCTTCATCAACCGAAAGGGCTTCCACTCCCTCAACGTGCAGCTGGTGTGTGACCACACGCATCGAATCATGGAGGTCGATGCCCGCTACCCTGGGAGCAGTCACGATGCCTTCGTCATGCGGCAGTCCAACGTGCCAGTTATCTTTCACCTGACTCGGCAAGTCAAAGGCTGGTTACTGGGCGACAAGGGCTATCCCCTCACACCGTGGCTCATGACACCAGCAGGCCTATAATGAGAGCCATGCTGCCACACGCAACATCATGGAGCACACCATAGGCCTCCTCAAACAACACTTCCACTGCCTGGACCAGTCTGGAGGAGCCCTGCAGTACTCCCCTGAGTGGGTGGGCAGATTCGTGGTGGTCTGCTGCATGACGGACAACCTCGACATCATGAGGGACCAGCCTTGGCCACCAATGATTGGAGAAGACCCTGAGCCAGAGGCTGAGGAGGAGGAGGCTGAGGAGGAAGAGGCTGAGGAGGAGGAGGAGGAGGAGGGAGGGTGGAGCCGGAAGAGGAGGTGGAGGAAGACGCAAGTGTGTAACAGGAACCACAGGCCTTGTCTGCGAGGGCTGTGCGTGCTCGCCTGATCCGTGCCCTCTATCAATAATTGGATCTACATCCCCCAACTCACCAACAGTCCTACATTCCCCACCTTTCCCCTCCCACAAGACAAGCAAATCGCCCTCCATCTGATTACACATTGGTGTCCCTCTCAGCTCATCGCATAAATAAAAACCGCCACCAAATGCAAAATCAAACTCTCATTTCTCAATCAATAAATGAAATTATGCAAACAGAACAGAACTATTCCCCCTTGTCCATTCCCTCAGTGCCTGTTGTCCGTGTGCCTTTACCTATCCCGGTGCTCCTACGAGGTGCTTCCCCAGTGTCTGGAGCATGGGTGGTGGGAGGCTGCTGGCCTTCAATGGAGGAGTGTGCAGATGGCCTTGGAGGACGACCTCGAGCAGCTCTGGGCCGGGAGGGCCCGGCTTCAGACTGCACCATCTCGGAATGGGCTGCAGCAGTGTGGCCTGGCTGGTCGATGGTTAACAACAGGGGCACTGGTGGAGTGGCAGGGGTGGGAGCAGGAAGGCTGTTGTCCTAAGAGAGGACAGCAGGTCCGACTGCCATGGTGCCACTGCCACTCTCCCCGGGCGGCACCTCCGCAATCCTGGTGATCAGCTGGAGAACGGATTGCTGGAGTGCTGTGACGCCCTGGAAGCCCCGTTCCACAATGGTCCCCAGGCCCACGATAGCAGCAGTCTGAGCTTCCAAGGCAGCAGTCAGACCTTGGATGGCAGATGTTTGTGCTGCAATGGAAGCTGTGACATCAGTCATCAGACGCTGTATCATGGTGGGTTCCACAGGTGCGCTGATGGAGGTGACCACCCGTTCAATGTGGGAAAGGATGGGCTCCAAGCTCTGCGCAAAGCCCTGCACCAAGTTGGAGCTGGACTCCTCCAGGCCCCTTCTCACTGTGCGCAGGCTTTCTGACAGGCTTTCCAGTGCCCCAAGCATTTGGTGGTGTACACCCACCTGCAGATTCCTCCTCTAACCTAACCTCTTAAGGACGTGCAGTGTCAGTCTCTGAGCTGGTGGAAGCAAGTGTCAGATCGAGTGACGGTGTGGCTTCAGTGTCCTCCTCCCCTCCTCCTCCTTGCCGCCTCCTCCTCCCCCTCCTCCTCATCCTCCCCCCCTCCTCCTCCCCCCCTCCTCCTCCCCCTCCTCCTCCTCCTCCCCCTCCACCTCCTCCTCATCCTCCTCCCCTCCTCCTCCCCCTCCTCCCCCTCCCCCTCCCCTCCTCCTCCCCCTCTTCCTCCCCTCCTCCTCCTCCTCCTCCTCCTCCTCCCCCTCCTCCTCGTCCCCCTCTTCCTCCCCCAGAGCAGCATCGGAGAAGCGTGGAGCCCTCTCTCGTGACAGTCCAGCTATTCTCGTGGCCATCTTTCCCTCCTGCAAGTAATCTGTTTACCTGCCATTTGAAATGTGCACCTGTACCTTTAAGAGGTGCAGGCTGCTGATGACGTGCGCTGTGCACGCCCCATTTCCAACTTCCTCATTCTCCGTGCAGCCTCTCAGCAGCGTGGGTAACACTGGCTGCACGGAGATATGATGATAATCACCAGGCAGCACGAGGTTCACGAGCTGCCTCCATCGGGTCCGTTGGGCACGGGGTAATAGTGCATCACGCTACCCCCGCCCAAAATCGACCCTGATCCAATTTTCCCCCAATGTGTCTTGTGGCCAAATTTGCTGATGATACAAAGATAGGTGGAAAAGCAAGTTGTGATGAGGACACAAAGTGTCTGCAAAGGGATATTGACAGGTTAAGTGAATGGGCAAAAATTTGGCAGATGGAATATAATGTGGGAAAATGTGAAGTCATCCACTTTGGGAGGAAAAATAAAAAAGCAAAATATTATTTGAATGGAGAAATATTACAAAATGCTGCGGTACAGAGGGATCTGGGTGTCCTTGTGCATGAAACACAAAAAGTCAACACACAGGTGCAGCAAGTAATCCGGAAGGCAAACGGAATATTGGCCTTTATTTCGAAGGGGATGGAGTATAAAAGCAGGGAAGTCATGCTCCAACTGTACAGGGTGCTGGTGAGACCACATCTGGAGTACTGCGTACAGTTCTGGTGCCCTTATTTAAGGAAGGACATACTTGCATTGGAGGCAGTTCAGAGAAGGTTCACTAGGTTGATTCCGAGTATGGAAGGGTTGTCTTATGAGGAAAGATTGAACAGGTTGGGTCTGTACTCATTGGAGTTTAGAAGAATGAGAGGAGATCTTAATGAAACATACAAGATTCTGAGGGGACTCGATAGGGTCGATGCTGAGAGGATGTTACCCCTCATGGGGGAATCTAAAACTAGGGGGCATAGTCTCAGAATAAGGGGTCGCCCGTTTAAGACGGAAATGAGGAGGAATTTCTTCTCCCAGAGGGTTGTGAATCTTTGGAATTCTTTACCCCAAAAAGCTGTGGAGGCTGAGTCATTGAATACATTCAAGGCTGAGTTAGAAAATTTTTAATCAGCAAGGGAGTCAAAGGATATGGGGAAAAGGCGGGAAAGTGGAGTTGAGGTAAAAATCAGATCAGCCATGATCATATTGAATGGCGGAACAGGCTCGAGGGGTCGAATGGCCAACTCCTGCTCCTATCTCTTATGGTCTTATAGCAAAGAGAGGGCATGAAAAAATACTGGCAGGTAAAATTAAGGAAAAAACAAAAATGTTTTAGAAATACATAAAGAGCAAGAGGATAACTAAGGAAAGAGTCGGGCCTATTAGAGACCAAAAAGGTAAACTATGTGTGGAGGTGGAAGATGTGGGTACGGTTCTTAATGAATACTTTGCATCTGTCTTCACAAAAGAGGGGGACGATGCAGAGATTGTAGTTAAGGAGGAGGAGTGTGAAATATTGGGTGGGATAAACATAGTGAGAGAGGAAGTATTAAGGGGTTTAGCATCTTTGAAAGTGGATAAATCACCAGTCCCGGATGAAATGTATCCCAGGCTGTTAAGAGAAGCCAGGGAGGAAATAGCAGAGGCTCTGACCATCATTTCCCAATCCTCCCTGGATACAGGCGTGGTGCTGGAGGATTGGAGGACTGCTAACGTTGTACCGTTGTTTAAAAAGGGAGAAAGGGATAGACCGAGTAATTACAGGCCAGTCAGTCTAACCTCGATGGTGGGCAAATTATTGAAATCAATTCTGAGGGACAGGATAAACCGTCATTTAGAAAGGCACGGGTTAATCAAGGACAGTCAGCATGGATTTGTGAAGGGAAGGTCGTGTCTGTGTGGGGAGTGTTTCAGTGAGTCCGGAGTCATGTGTTATGGGAGGAGGAGAGCTGAGTATAGCGCACTTGGTTAATTTGAAGTTTAAGCGATATTCCTGTATCTTTTGAAATGCTATTACTTAATTAACTTGACAAATCGTTTGTTTAAACAGTTGGCCTTTCAATCGTTTCTTTGAAGTAAATGACCACATTGATTCTTTTTGTATATTTCCCTGTTCCCCTTTGCTAGATTTCTGCTGAAGCCACAAATGTTCTCTTTTAACAGAGGAAGACAAATGTTTCGGTCCAAACAGCTGACTAAAGATGTCTGTCCAAAAGGGAAGACCCAATCTTGCTAATTTTTTGAGGAGGTAACAAGGAGGGTTGATGAGGGTAGTGTGTTTGATGTAGTCTACATGGATTTTAGCCGGGCTTTTAACAAGGTCCCACATGGCAGACTGCTCAGAAAAGTAAAAGCCCATGGGATCCAAGGGAAAGTGGTAAATTGGATCTAAAATTGGCTCAGTGGTAGGAATCAAGGGGTAATGGTCGACGGGTGTTTTTGTGACTGGAAGGCTGTTTCCAGTGGGGTTCTGCAGGACTCAGTATCAGGTCCCTTGCATTTAGTGGTATATATTAATGATTTGGACTTGAATGTGGGGGGCATGATACAAAAATTGGCAGTGTGGTTGATAGTGAGGAGGAAAGCTGTAGACTGCAGGAAGATATCAATGGACTGGTCAGGTGGGCAGAAAAGTGGCAAATGGAATTCAATCGGGAGAAGTGTGAGGTAATGCATTTGGGGAGGGCAAACAAGGCACGGGGAATACACAATAAATGGGAGGATACTGAGAGGTGTAGAGGAAGTGAGGGACCTTGGAGTACATGTCCACAGATCCCTGAAGGTAGCAGGACAGGTAGATAAGGTGGTTAAGAAGGCATATGGAATACTTTCCTTTATTAGCCAAGGCATAGAATATAAGAGCAGGGAGGTTATGCTGGAACTGTATAAAACACTAGTTAGGCCACAGCTTGAGTACTGTGTACAGTTCTGGTCACCACATTACAGGAAAGATGTGATTACACTAGAGAGGGTGCAGAGGAGATTTACGAGGATGTTGCCAGGACTGGAGAATTTTAGCTGTGAGGAAAGATTTGATAGGCTGGGGTTGTTCTCTTTGGAACAAAGGAGGCTGAGGGGAGATTTTTTGAGGTGCATAAAATTATTTGGGCCTAGATAGATTGAAAAGGGATCTACTTCCCTTAGCAGAGAGGTCAATAACCAGGGGGCAGAGATTTAAAGTAATTGGTAGAAGGATTAGAGGGGAGTTGAGAATATTTTTCACTGCCTGAAAGGGTGGTCGAGGCAGAAACCCTCAACTCATTTAAAAAGTATTTGGATGTTCACCTGAAGTGTCGTGACCTGCAGGACTACGGTCCAAGGGCTGGAAAGTGGGATTGGGCTACGTCGCTTTTATTCGACCGACTCAGACATGATGAGCTGAATGGCCTCCTTCTGTACCATAAATTTTTCTATGTTTCTACGTTTCTAACAGCCTTCTCAACTTGTCCTGCCACCTTCAAAAATTTGTGTACATATACCCCCAGATCTCTCTGTTCCTGCACCCCCTTTAAAATTGTACCATTTAGTTTATATTGCCTCTCCTCATTCTTCTTATCAAAATGCATCACTTCACAATTCTCTGGATTAATTTTCGTCTGCCCTGTGTCTGCCCATTTCACCAGTCTGTCTGTGTCCTCCTGAAGTCTGTTACTATCCTCCACATTGTTTACTACATTTCCGAGTTTCGCATCATCTGCAAGCTTTGAAATTATACCCTGTTTACCCAAGTCCAGGTTATTAATGTATATCAGAAAGAGCAGTGGTCCCAATACTGACCCCTGGGGAACACAACTGTATACTTCCCTCCAGTCTGAAAAACTACTCTCTGCTTTCTGTCCCATGGCCAATTTTGTATCCACGCTGCCCACTGTCCCTTTAATCCCATGGGCTTGAATTTTGCCATCAAGTCTATTATGTGGTACTTTATCAAATGCCTTTTGAAAGTCCATATACACAACATCAACCCGTACTGCTCTCATTGATCCTCTCCGTTACTTCATCAAAGAACTCAATCAAGTTAGTGAAACACGATTTTCCTTTAATAAATCCGTGCTGACTTTCATTTATTAGCCCAGACTTTTCCAAGTGTCTATTAATTTTATCCTGGATTATTGTCTCTAAAAGTTTCCCCACCACCGACGATAGGCTGACTGGCCTGTAATTGCCAGGTTTATCCCTCTCCCTTTTTTTGAACAGGGGTGTAACATTTGTAATCCTCCAGTCCTCCAGCACTGTCCCCATATCTAAGGAGGATTGGAAGATTGTGGCCAGAGTCTCTGCAATTTCCCCCCTTACTTCCCTCAGTAACCTAGGAGGCATCCCATCCGGACCGGGTGACTTTTCTACTTTGAATACTGCCAATCTTTTAAGTACCTCCTCTTTATCTATTTTTATCCTATCCAATATCGCTACCACCTCCTCCTTTACTGCTACAATGGCAGAATCCTCTTCTCTGGTGAACTGTGTACAGTTCTGGTCACATTACAGGAAGGATGTGATTGCACTAGAGAGGGTGCAGAGGAGATTTACGAGGATGTTGCCAGGACTGGAGAATTTTAGCTGTGAGGAAAGATTTGATAGGCTGGGGTTGTTCTCTTTGGAACAGAGGAGGCTGAGGGGAGATTTAATTGAGGTGTATAAAATTATGAGGGGCCTCGATAGAGTGGATAGGAAGGACCTATTTCCCTTAGCAGAGAGGTCAATAACCAGGGGGCATAGATTTAAAGTAATTGGTAGAAGGATTAGAGGGGAGCGGAGGGGAATTTTTTTCACCCAGAGGGTGGTGGGAGTCTGGAACTCACTGCCTGAGAGGGTGGTAGAGGCAGAAACCCTCAACTCATTTAATAAGTATCTGGATGTTCACCTGAAGAGCCGTGACCTACAGGACTACGGTTCAAGTGCTGGGAAGTGGGATTAGGCTGGGTGGCTCATATTCAGCTGGCACTGCCTCCTTCTGTGCTGTAAATTGTCTATGATTCTATGATTCTATGCGAAGTATTAATTTCATCCCTCAGCCATGCCCTCTGCCTCCACAAGGAGATCTTTTTTGTCCCTAATTGGCCCCACCCTTTTATTATTTATATGTTTATAAAGAACTTTTGGGTTCGCTTTAATGTTATCTGCTAATCTATTCTCATACTCTCTCTTTGCCCCTCATATTCCTTTTTATAGATCTCCTCTGTACTTTCTGTATTTAGTCTGGTTCTCTACTGGAAAAGAAACTTCACATTAGTCATAAGCCTCCTTCTTCTGTTTCTTTTCAATCTCTACATCTTTAGTCCTGCAGTGGGCTCTTCCTTTCCCCCTCGTAGGAATATGTCATAGAATCATAGAGTCATTGAAAGTAACATCACAGAAGGAGGCCATTCAGCCCATCATGTCCGTGCTGGCCGAAAAAGAGCTATCCAGCCTAATCCCACTTTTCCTAGCCCTGAACTCACATCTTTCTCCAGTTTCTCTCCTCTCTCCCCTCATGCCCTCTCTGAGCTCATCTTGACCATGAGACCCACCTCCTGCTCCCTCGACCCTATTCCCACCAAACTGCTGACCACCCAACTCACCTTCCTGGCCCCCATATTAGCTGATATTGTTAACGGTTCCCTCTCCTCAGGTACTGTCCCACTCCCCTTCAAACCTTCCGTCATCACACCCCTCCGCAAAAAAACCACCCTTGACCCCTCTGTCCTTGCAAATTACAGTCCCATCTCCAACCTCCCCATCTCCAACCTCCCCATCTCCAACCTCCCCATCTCCAACCTCCCCACCTCCAACCTCCCCATCTCCAACCTCCCCATCTCCAACCTCCCCATCTCCAACCTGCCCCATCTCCAACCTCCCCATCTCCAACCTCCCCATCTCCAACCTCCCCATCTCCAACCTCCCCATCTCCAACCTCCCCATCTCCAACCTCCCCACCTCCAACCTCCCCACCTCCAACCTCCCCATCTCCAACCTCCCCATCTCCAACCGCCCCACCTCCAACCTCCCCATCTCCAACCTCCCATCTCCAACCTCCCATCTCCAACCTCCCCATCTCCAACCTCCCCATCTCCAACCTCCCATCTCCAACCTCCCCATCTCCAACCTCCCCATCTCCACCTCCCCATCTCCAACCTCCACATCTCCACCTCCCCATCTCCTAACCTCCCCATCTCCAACCTCCCATCTCCACCTCCCATCTCCAACCTCCCCATCTCCAACCTCCCCATCTCCAACCTCCCCATCTCCAACCTCCCCACCTCAACCTCCCCATCTCCAACCTCCCCATCTCCAACCTCCCCATCTCCAACCTCCCCATCTCCAACCTCCCCATCTCAACCTCCCCATCTCCAACCTCCCCATCTCCAACCTCCCCATCTCCAACCTCCCCATCTCCAACCTCCCCGTCTCCAACCTCCCCATCTCCAACCTCCCATCTCCAACATCCCCACCTCCAACCTCCCCATCTCCAACCTCCCATCTCCAACCTCCCCATCTCCAACCTCCCCATCTCCAACCTCCCCATCTCCAACCTCCCCACCTCCAAACTCCCCATCTCCAACCTCCCCGTCTCCAACCTCCCCATCTCCAACCTCCCCATCTCCAACCTCCCCACCTCCAAACTCCCCATCTCCAACCTCCCCATCTCCAACCTCCCCATCTCCAACCTCCCCACCTCCAACATCCCCACCTCCAACATCCCCTCCTCCAACCTCCCCATCTCCAACCTCCCCATCTCCAACCTCCCCATCTCCAACCTCCCCATCTCCAACCTCCCCATCTCCAACCTCCCCATCTCCAACCTCCCCGTCTCCAACCTCCCCATCTCCAACCTCCCCATCTCCAACCTCCCCATCTCCAACCTCCCCATCTCCAACCTCCCCCATCTCCAACCTCCCCATCTCCAACCTCCCCATCTCCAACCTCCCCACCTCCAACATCCCACCTCCAACCTCCTCACCTCCAACCTCCTCATCTCCAACCTCCCCATTTCCAACCTCCCCACCTCCAACCTCCCATCTCTAATCTCCCCATCTCCAACCTCCCCACCTCCCAACCTCCCCATCTCCAACCTCCCCACCTCCAACCTCCCCATCTCCAACCTCCCCATCTCCAACCTCCCATCTCCAACCTCCCCATCTCCAACCTCCCCATCTCCAACCTCCCCATCTCTAATCTCCCCATCTCCAACCTCCCCACCTCCAACCTCCCCACCTCCAACCTCCCCATCTCCAACCTCCCCATCTCCAACCTCCCATCTCCAACCTCCCCATCTCCAACCTCCCCATCTCCAACCTCCCCATCTCTAATCTCCCCATCTCCAACCTCCCCACCTCCAACCTCCCCACCTCCAACCTCCCCACCTCCAACCTCCCCATCTCCAACCTCCCCATCTCAACCTCCTCATCTCCAACCTCCCCATCTCCAACCTCCCCATCTCCAACCTCCCCATCTCCAACCTCCCCATCTCCAACCTCCCCATCTCCAACCTCCCCATCTCCAACCTCCCATCTCCAACCTCCCCATCTCCAACCTCCCCACCTCCAACATCCCCACCTCCAACCTCCTCACCTCCAACCTCCTCATCTCCAACCTCCCCATTTCCAACCTCCCCATCTCCAACCTCCCCACCTCCAACCTCCCCACCTCCAACCTCCCCATCTCCAACCTCCCCATCTCCAACCTCCCCATCTCCAACCTCCCCATCTCCAACCTCCCCACCTCCAACCTCCCCACCTCCAACCTCCCCATCTCTAATCTCCCCATCTCCAACCTCCCCACCTCCAACATCCCCACCTCCAACCTCCTCACCTCCAACCTCCTCATCTCCAACCTCCCCATTTCCAACCTCCCCATCTCCAACCTCCCCACCTCCAACCTCCCCATCTCCAACCTCCCATCTCCAACCTCCCCACCTCCAACCTCCCCACCTCCAACCTCCCCATCTCTAATCTCCCCATCTCCAACCTCCCCACCTCCAACCTCCCCACCTCCCAACCTCCCCATCTCCAACCTCCCCACCTCCAACCTCCCCACCTCCAACCTCCCCATCTCCAACCACACCATCTCCAACCTCCCCATCTCCAACCTCCCCATCTCCAACCTCCCCACCTCCAACCTCCCCATCTCCAACCTCCCCATCTCCAACCTCCTCATCTCCAACCTCCCCACCTCCAACCTCCCCATCTCCAACCTCCCCATCTCCAACCTCCCCACCTCCAACCTCCCCATCTCCAACCACCCCATCTCCAACCTCCCATCTCCAACCTCCCCATCTCCAACCTCCCCATCTCCAACCTCCCCATCTCTAACCTCCCCATCTCCAACCTCCACATCTCCAACCTCCCCATCTTCAACCTCCCCATCTCCCAACCTCCCATCTCCAACCTCCCCATCTCCAACCTCCCCACCTCCAACCTCCCATCTCCAACCTCCCCATCTCCAACCTCCCCATCTCCAACCTCCCACCTCCAACCTCCCCATCTCCAACCTCCCCACCTCCAACCTCCCCATCTCCAACCTCCCCACCTCCAACCTCCCCATCTCCAACCTCCCCATCTCCAACCTCCCCATCTCCAACCTCCCCATCTCCAACCTCCCACCTCCAACCTCCCCATCTCCAACCTCCCATCTCCAACCGCCCATCTCCAACCTCCGCATCTCCAACCTCCCCATCTCCAACCTCCGCATCTCCAACCTCCCCATCTCCAACCTCCCCATCTCCAACCTCCCCACGTCCAACATCCCCACCTCCAACCTCCTCACCTCCAACCTCCTCATCTCCAACCTCCACCATCTCCAACCTCCCCATCTCCAACCTCCCCACCTCCAACCTCCCCACATCCAACCTCCCCATCTCTATCTCCCCATCTCCACCTCCCCATCTCCAACCTCCCCATCTCCAACCTCCCCATCTCCAACCTCCCCATCTCCAACCTCCCCATCTCCAACCTCCCCATCTCCAACCTCACCATCTCCAACCTCCCCATCTCCAAACTCCCCACCTCCAACCTCCCCATCTCCAACCTCCCCATCTCCAACCTCCCCATCTCCAAACTCCCCACCTCCAACCTCCCCATCTCCAACCTCCCCACCTCCAACCTCCCATCTCCAACCTCCCCATCTCCAACCTCCCTATCTCTAATCTCCCCATCTCCAACCTCCCCACCTCCAACCTCCCTATCTCTAATCTCCCCATCTCCAACCTCCCCATCTCCAACCTCCCCTCTTCCGAACCTCCCCATCTCCAACCTCCCCATCTCTAATCTCCCCATCTCCAACCTCCCCACCTCCAACCTCCCCACCTCCAACCTCCCCATCTCCAACCTCCCCATCTCCAACCTCCCCACCTCCAACCTCCCCACCTCCAACCTCCCCATCTCCAACCTCCCCATCTCCAACCTCCCCATCTCCAACCTCCCCATCTCCAACCTCCCCATCTCTAATCTCCCCATCTCCAACCTCCCCATCTCCAACATCCCATCTCCAACCTCCCTCTTCCGAACCTCCCCATCTCCAACCTCCCCATCTCTAATCTCCCCATCTCCAACCTCCCCACCTCCCAACCTCCCCATCTCCAACCTCCCCACCTCCAACCTCCCCACCTCCAACCTCCCCATCTCCAACCACACCATCTCCAACCTCCCCATCTCCAACCTCCCCATCTCCAACCTCCCCATCTCCAACCTCCCCATCTCCAACCTCCTCATCTCCAACCTCCCACCTCCAACCTCCCCATCTCCAACCTCCCCATCTCCAACCTCCCCATCTCCAACCTCCCCATCTCTAATCTCCCCATCTCCAACCTCCCACCTCCCAACCTCCCCATCTCCAACCTCCCCACCTCCAACCTCCCCATCTCCAACCTCCCCATCTCCAACCTCCCCACCTCCAACCTCCCCATCTCCAACCTCCCCATCTCCAACCTCCCCACCTCCAACCTCCCCATCTCCAACCTCCCCATCTCCAACCTCCCCATCTCCAACCTCCCCATCTCCAACCTCCCCATCTCCAACCTCCCCATCTCCAACCTCCCCATCTCCAACCTCCCCATCTCCAACCTCCCCATCTCCAACCTCGCCATCTCCAACCTCCCCACCTCCAACCTCCCCATCTCCAACCTCCCCATCTCCAACCTCCCCACCTCCAACCTCTCCATCTCCAACCTCCCCATCTCCAACCTCCCCATCTCCAACCTCCCCATCTCCAACCTCCCCATCTCCAACCTCCCCATCTCCAACCTCCCCATCTCCAACCTCCCACCTCCAACCTCCCATCTCCAACCTCCCCACCTCCAACCTCTCCATCTCCAACCTCCCCATCTCCAACCTCCCCATCTCCAACCTCCCCATCTCCAACCTCCCCATCTCCAACCTCCCCACCTCCAACCTCCCTATCTCTAATCTCCCATCTCCAACCTCCCCATCTCCAACCTCCCCACCTCCCAACCTCCCCATCTCCAACCTCCCCATCTCCAATCTCCCCATCTCCAACCTCCCCATCTCCAACCTCCCCATCTCCAACCTCCCCATCTCCAACCTCCCCATCTCCAACCTCCCCACCTCCAACCTCCTCACCTCCAACCTCCCCATCTCCAACCTCCACATCTCCAACCTCCCCATCTCCAACCTCCCCATCTCCAACCTCCCCATCTCCAACCTCCCCATCTCCAACCTCCCCATCTCCAACCTCCCACCTCCAACCTCCCCATCTCCAACCTCCACCTCACCTCCACCTCCCCATCTCCAACCTCCCCACCTCCAACCTCCCCATCTCCAACCTCCCCACCTCCAACCTCCCCATCTCCAACCTCCCCATCTCCAACCTCCCCGTCTCCAACCTCCCATCTCCAACCTCCCCACCTCCAACCTCCCCATCTCCAACCACCCCATCTCCAACCTCCCCATCTCCAACCTCCCCATCTCCAACCTCCCCATCTCTAATCTCCCATCTCCAACCTCCCCCACCTCCAACCTCCCCATCTCCAACCTCCCACCTCCAACCTCCCCATCTCCAACCTCCCCATCTCTAATCTCCCATCTCCAACCTCCCCACCTCCAACCTCCTCACCTCCAACCTCCCCATCTCTAATCTCCCCATCTCCAACCACCCCATCTCCAACCTCCCCATCTCCAACCTCCCCATCTCCAACCTCCCCATCTCCAACCTCCCCATCTCCAACCTCCCAATCTCCAACCTCCCCATCTCCAACCTCCCCGTCTCCAAACTCCCCACCTCCAACCTCCCCACCTCCAACCTCCCCATCTCCAACCTCCCATCTCCAACCTCCCCATCTCCAACCTCCCCATCTCCAACCTCCCCACCTCCCAACCTCCCCACCTCCAACCTCCCCATCTCCCAACCTCCCCATCTCCAACCTCCCATCTCCAACCTCCCATCTCCAACCTCCCCACCTCCAACCTCCCCATCTCCAACCTCCCCACCTCCAACCTCCCCATCTCCAACCTCCCCACCTCCAACATCCCCATCTCCAACCTCCCCATCTCCAACCTCCCCATCTCAACCTCCCCATCTCCAACCTCCCCACCTCCAACCTCCCCATCTCCAACCTCCCCATCTCCAACCTCCCCATCTCCAACCTCCCCATCTCTAATCTCCCCATCTCCAACCTCCCCATCTCCAACCTCCCCATCTCCAACCTCCTCATCTCCAACCTCCTCATCTCCAACCTCCCATCTCCAATCTCCCCATCTCCAACCTCCCCATCTCCAACCTCCCCATCTCCAACCTCCCCATCTCCAACCTCCCCATCTCCAACCTCCCCATCTCCAACCTCCCCACCTCCAACCTCCCCACCTCCAACCTCCTCACCTCCAACCTCCTCACCTCCAACCTCCTCATCTCCAACCTCCCATCTCCAACCTCCCCACCTCCAACCTCCCCATCTCCAACCTCCCCATCTCCAACCTCCCCACCTCCAACCTCCCCCCTCCAACCTCCTCACCTCCAACCTCCTCATCTCCAACCTCCCCATCTCCAACCTCCCCATCTCCAACCTCCCCATCTCCAACCTCCCCACCTCCAACCTCCCATCTCCAACCTCCCCATCTCCAACCTCCCCACCTCCAACCTCCCCATCTCCAACCTCCCCATCTCCAACCTCCCCATCTCCAACCTCCCCATCTCCAACCTCCCCATCTCCAACCTCCCCATCTCCAACCTCCCCATCTCCAACCACCCCATCTCCAACCTCGCCATCTCCAACCTCCCCATCTCCACCTCCCCACCTCCAACCTCCTCACCTCCAACCTCCCCATCTCCAACCTCCCCATCTCCAACCTCCCCATCTCCAACCTCCCATTCTCCAACCTCCCCATCTCCAACCTCCCCATCTCCAACCTCCCCATCTCCAACCTCCCCATCTCCAACCTCCCCATCTCCAACCTCCCCATCTCCAACCACCCCATCTCCAACCTCCCCATCTCCAACCTCCCCATCTCCACCTCCCCATCTCCAGCCTCCCATCTCCAACCTCCCATCTCCAACCTCCCCATCCTCCCCATCTCCAACCTCCCCATCTCCAACCTCCCCATCTCCACCTCCCCATCTCCAACCTCCCCACCTCCAACTCCCCACCTCCAACCTCCCACCTCCAACCTCCCCATCTCCAACCTCCCCACCTCCCAACCTCCCCACCTCCAACCTCCCCATCTCCAACCTCCCCATCTCCAACCTCCCCATCTCCAACCTCCCCATCTCCAACCTCCCCATCTCCAACCTCCCCACCTCCAACCTCCCCATCTCCAACCTCCCCATCTCCAACCTCCCCATCTCCAACCTCCCCATCTCTAATCTCCCCATCTCCAACCTCCCCATCTCCAACCTCCCCACCTCCAACCTCCCCACCTCCAACCTCCCCATCTCCAACCTCCCCATCTCCAACCTCCCCACCTCCAACCTCCCCATCTCTAATCTCCCCATCTCCAACCTCCCCATCTCCAACCTCCCATCTCCAACCTCCCCATCTCCAACCTCCCCACCTCCAATCTCCCCACTCCAACCTCCCCATCTCTAATCTCCCCATCTCCAACCTCCCCATCTCCAACCTCCCCATCTCCAACCTCCCCATCTCCAACCTCCCCATCTCCAACCTCCCCATCTCCAACCTCCCCATCTCCAACCTCCCCATCTCCAACCTCCCCATCTCCAACCTCCCCATCTCCAACCACCCCATCTCCAACCTCCCCATCTCCAACCTCCCCATCTCCAACCTCCCCATCTCCAACCTCCCATCTCCCAACCTCCCCATCTCCAACCACCCCATCTCCAACCTCCCCACCTCCAACCTCCCCATCTCCAACCTCCTCATCTCCAACCACCCCATCTCCAACCTCCCCATCTCCAACCTCCCCATCTCCAACCTCCCCATCTCCAACCACCCCATCTCCAACCTCCCCATCTCCAACCTCCCCATCTCCAACCTCCCCATCTCCAACCTCCCCACCTCCAACCTCCCCATCTCTAATCTCCCATCTCCAACCTCCCCATCTCCAACCTCCCCACCTCCAACCTCCCCACCTCCAACCTCCCCATCTCCAACCACCCCATCTCCAACCTCCCCATCTCCAACCTCCCCATCTCCAACCTCCCCATCTCCAACCTCCCCATCTCTAATCTCCCCATCTCCAACCTCCCCATCTCCAACCTCCCCATCTCCAACCTCCCCACCTCCAACATCCCCATCTCCAACCACCCCATCTCCAACCACCCCATCTCCAACCTCCCCACCTCCAACCTCCCCACCTCCACCTCCCCATCTCCAACCACCCCATCTCCAACCTCCCCATCTCCAACCTCCCCATCTCCAACCTCCCCATCTCCAACCTCCCCATCTCTAATCTCCCCATCTCCAACCTCCCCATCTCCAACCTCCCCACCTCCAACCTCCCCATCTCCAACCTCCCCACCTCCAACCTCCTCATCTCCAACCTCCCCACTCCAACCTCCCCATCTCCAACCTCCCCATCTCCAACCTCCCCATCTCCAACCTCCCCATCTCCAACCACCCCACCTCCAACCTCCCCATACCACCTCCAACCTCCTCATCTCCAACCTCCCATCTCCAACCTCCCCATCTCCAACCTCCCCATCTCCAACCTCCCCACCTCCAACCTCCCACCTCCAACCTCCTCATCTCCAACCTCCTCATCTCCAACCTCCCCATCTCCAACCTCCCCATCTCCAACCTCCCCACCTCCAACCTCCCCACCTCCAACCTCCCCATCTCCAACCTCCCCATCTCCAACCTCCCCACCTCCAACCTCCCCATCTCCAACCTCCCCACCTCCAACCTCCCCATCTCCAACCTCCCCATCTCCAACCTCCCCACCTCCAACCTCCCCATCTCCAACCTCCCCATCTCCAACCTCCCCACCTCCAACATCCCCATCTCCAACCTCCCCACCTCCAACCTCCCCATCTCCAACCTCCCCATCTCCAACCTCCTCACCTCCAACCTCCCCATCTCCAACCTCCCCATCTCCAACCTCCCCACCTCCAACCTCCCCATCTCCAACCTCCCCATCTCCAACCTCCCCATCTCCAACCTCCCCATCTCTAATCTCCCCATCTCCAACCTCCCCATCTCCAACCTCCCCACCTCCAACCTCCCCATCTCCAACCTCCCCACCTCCAACATCCCCATCTCCAACCTCCCCACCTCCAACCTCCCCATCTCCAACCTCCCCATCTCCAACCTCCTCACCTCCAACCTCCCCATCTCCAACCTCCCCATCTCCAACCTCCCCACCTCCAACCTCCCCATCTCCAACCTCCCCATCTCCAACCTCCCATCTCCAACCTCCCCATCTCTAATCTCCCATCTCCAACCTCCCCATCTCCAACCTCCCCACCTCCAACCTCCCCATCTCCAACCTCCCCACCTCCAACCTCCCCATCTCCAACCTCCCCATCTCCAACCTCCACATCTCCAACCTCCCCACCTCCAACCTCCCCATCTCCAACCTCCCCATCTCCAACCTCCCCACCTCCAACCTCCCCATCTCCAACCTCCCCACCTCCAACCTCCCCATCTCCAACCTCCCCATCTCCAACCTCCCCATCTCCAACCTCCCCACCTCCAACCTCCCCATCTCCAACCTCCCCATCTCCAACCTCCCCATCTCCAACCTCCCCATCTCCAACCTCCCTTTCCTCTCCAAAGTCCTTGAACGTTTTGTCACCTCCCAAATCCGTGCCCATCTTTCCCACAACTCCATGTTTGAATCCCTCCAATCAGTTTTCCACCCCTGCCACAGTACTGAAACGGCCCTTATCAATGTCACAAATGACATCCTATGTGACTGTGACGATGGTAAACTATCCCTCCTCATCCTTCTCCACCTGTCTGCAGCCTTTGACACAGTTGACCCCACCATCCTCCTCCAATGCCTCTCCTCTGTTGTCCAGCTGGGTGGGACTGCACTCACCTGGTTCCATTCTTATCTATCCAGTCGTAGCCAGAGAATTTCCTGCAATGGCTTCTCTTCCCGCTCCTGCACCGTTACCTCTGGAGTTCCCCAACGATCTATCCTTTTCCCCCTCCTATTTCTCATCTACATGCTGCCCCTCGGTGACATCATCCGAAAACACAATATCAGGTTCCACATGTACACTGACGACTCCCAGTCTACCTCACCACCACCTCCCTCGACCCCTCCACTCTCTCTCATTTGTCACGCTGTTTGTCCGACGTCCAGTACTGGATGAGCAGAAATTTCCTCCTAAATATTCTCCACTCAATATTGGGAAGAACGAAGCGGAGAACGGAGAGTGGGGAGCGGGGAGCGGGGAGCAGAGAGTGGGGAGCGGAGAGCGGAGAGCTGGGAGTGGGGAGCGGAGAGCGGGGAGCGGGGAGCGGAGAGCGGGGAGCGGGGAGCGGGGAGCGGAGAGTGGGGAGCGGGGAGCGGGGAGCGGAGAGTGGGGAGCGGAGAGCGGAGAGCTGGGAGTGGGGAGCGGAGAGCGGGGAGCTGGGAGTGGGGAGCGGGGAGCGGGGAGCGGGGAGCGAGAGCGGAGAGCTGGGAGTGGGGAGCGGAGAGCGGAGAGCGGAGAGCGGAGAGCGGAGAGCGGGGAGTGGGGAGCGGAGAGCTGGGAGCGGGGAGCGGGGAGCGGAGAGCGGAGAGCTGGAGTGGGGAGCGGAGAGCGGGGAGCGGGGAGGCGGGGAGCGGGGAGCGGAGAGCGGAGAGCTGGGAGTGGGGAGCGGAGAGCGGGGAGCGGAGAGCTGGGAGCGGGGAGCGGGGAGCGGAGAGCGGAGAGCTGGGAGTGGGGAGCGGAGAGCGGAGAGCGGAGAGCGGAGAGCGGAGAGCTGGGAGTGGGGAGCGGGGAGCGGGGAGCGGAGAGCTGGGAGCGGGGAGCGGGGAGCGGAGAGCGGAGAGCGGAGAGCGGAGAGCTGGGAGTGGGGAGCGGGGAGCGGGGAGCGGAGAGCGGAGAGCGGAGAGCTGGGAGTGGGGAGCGGAGAGCGGAGAGCGGAGAGCTGGGAGTGGGGAGCGGAGAGCGGAGAGCTGGGAGTGGGGAGCGGGGAGCGGGGAGCGGAGAGCGGAGAGCGGAGAGCGGAGAGCTGGGAGTGGGGAGCGGGGAGCGGGGAGCGGGGAGCGGAGAGCGGAGAGCGGGGAGTGGGGAGCGGGGAGCGGGGAGCGGAGAGCGGAGAGCGGAGAGCTGGGAGTGGGGAGCGGAGAGCGGGGAGCGGAGAGCTGGGAGTGGGGAGCGGAGAGCGGGGAGCGGGGAGCGGAGAGCGGAGAGCGGAGAGCTGGGAGTGGGGAGCGGGGAGCGGGGAGCGGGGAGCGGAGAGCGGAGAGCGGAGAGCGGGGAGCGGAGAGCGGAGAGCTGGGAGTGGGGAGCGGAGAGCGGGGAGCGGGGAGCGGAGAGCGGAGAGCTGGGAGTGGGGAGCGGGGAGCGGGGAGCGGGGAGCGGGGAGCGGAGAGCGGAGAGCGGAGAGCTGAGGGGAGTGGGGAGCGGGGAGCGGGGAGCGGAGAGCGAGAGCGGAGAGCGGGGAGCGGAGAGCGGAGAGCTGGGAGTGGGGAGCGGAGAGCGGGGAGCGGGGAGCGGGGAGCGGGGAGCGGGGAGTGGAGAGCTGGGAGTGGGGAGCGGGGAGCGGGGAGCGGGGAGCGGGGAGCGAGGAAGCGGAGAGCGGAGAGCTGGGAGTGGGGAGCGGCGAGCTGGGAGTGGGGAGCGGGGAGCGGGGAGCGGAGAGCGGAGAGCTGGGAGTGGGGAGCGGGGAGCTGGGAGTGGGGAGCGGGGAGTGGAGAGCTGGGAGTGGGGAGCGGGGAGCGGGGAGCGGGGAGCGGGGAGTGGAGAGCTGGGAGTGGGGAGCGGGGAGCGGAGAGCGGGGAGCGGGGAGCGGGGAGCGGAGAGCGGAGAGCGGGGAGCGGAGAGCGGGGAGTGGGGAGCGGGGAGCGGGGAGCGGAGAGCGGAGAGCTGGGAGTGGGGAGCGGGGAGCTGGGAGTGGGGAGCTGGGAGTGGGGAGCGGAGAGCGGGGAGCGGAGAGCGGAGAGCGGAGAGCGGA